>NC_057714.1:12992689-13016517 GCF_004010195.1 Chiloscyllium plagiosum | reverse complement strand
TTTCATGGACACGTCGTATCTGCTCTTTGAAGAAGTTCCACATTTCCACCACATCCTTCCCTGCCAGCCTATGCTCCCAACGTATGCTCCTCAAATCCTGCCTTACAGCGTCGTAATTTCCCTTCCCCCAATTATAAAATCTACCTTGTTGTGCGCACCTATCTCTCTGCATAACCAAGGTGAAAGTCACAGAATTGTGGTCACCATCATCAAAATGTTCTCCCACTAACAAGCTCACCACTTGTCCCGGTTCATTACCGAGTACCAAATCCAATATGGCTTCCCCTCTGGTCGGGCAATCTACATACTGAGTTAGAAAAGCTTCCTGTACACACTGCACAAACACCGCCCCATCCAATCTACTTGATCTAAAGAGCTTCCAATCAATATTTGGGAAGTTGAAGTCGCCCATGACTACGACCCTGTGGCTTCTGCACCTTTCCAAAATCTGTTTCCCAATCTGTTTCTCCACATCTCTGCTGCTATTGGGGGGCCTATAGTAAACACCCAACAAGGTGACTGCACCTTTCCTATGGACCAGTGCCTTAAATATTTACAGTTGACCTTAATTAAAATGCAGGTGTTATGTCTTAGAGTTCCTGTATGGTGATTTTGGTGTGAATCTTCTACTCCGTAAATTGTCAGGGGCTGGGTGTATGACCAGAGAGGTGCATTGTTACCCTGCGGAGGTCGTGATGTGCTGACAAACATGGTAAAGGTCAGATAATTTTTAACTTCCAATGGGCAATTCCGCTGCTCCCTGGGACCCTCCACAAAGAATTCCAATTCTGAGCTAGTCAACTCGCAGGACTTACCTGAACTTTTACCCAGGAATTTTCTTCACCAGAATAAACACTAATCTAACACCTATGTAACCCTAGAACTGCCACCCAAATCACTCATGCTGACCAACAGAATATCCCCTCATGAACCTCCCTTTAATCTTCCTCAGGCTCCTCTGACTGTCCCCAAGTAGTCTCCAGATCCATCTCCCACTTCACCCACCTGCCATCTTATCCACCCACCTCTCTGCCCACTTCCCATTTCATCGACTTGCCACCTCACCCATCCTACTCTAGTATGCACACACGCTTCCACTCTACCCTTTGACTTATTCATCTACTCATTTATTTCTTAACATTCACACTGGACCTTGAAAATTACCTGAACACAGCCAGTGTTACATAAACAGGGAGTGCCCTTTTCCCACTCGCTTTGACTCTCCAGGGATGCCCCAGAATTTGTTCATGGATGTTGACCTCTGCATTTCCACTGAAGCAAGACTCAGAAACCCCACAAGAAATGTGGAGCAGCGTCGAGGCAGGGGAAGGTTTGAATGGAGTGGGAATCCAGTGATTGGAGACAGTGAGGTCTGCAGATGCTGGAGATCAAAGTTAGGAGTGTGTTGCTGGAAAAGCGCAGCAGGTCAGGCAGCATCCGAGGAACAGGAAAATCAGTGGGGTAATCCAGTGATGACTGCCGCTTCTTAGAAGGTTGGGGATGATCAAACTACATCGAGTATTTCTTTCTGCTCTTCATCTAGTTGATAGGCCCGATACATTGCTACTTAGCACATGACTGGAGTGAGACAGAGAAAGTGTCACTTTAAGATTTATAATCCTATAACAGTTGGCTCACAGCTCTTTATGCCTAATCTAGCGATATAACATGAGCTGTCCACATTGTTGATGCTAACAGCGTTAAGGTTAGTGAGTACATTTTCAGACCATAGTGCATCATTGGTGCTATCCTTTGTTGCAACCCCACGCTGTCAGACAACGGCTCAAGCTTCCAACACATATGATTCAACATTTCTGGTCGCGGAAATGTGAAAAATCCATTCATCCAACCTACGGTAAAAATCATTAATACATGGTGCCAACCACAACTCAGTCAACACTGCAGTCACACTGCATGACCTTCTCTATGTAAACAGTATTGTTTTCATGAGTTAATCCTAACTGGAAATGGCAATCATATAATTCCCTGAAGCACTTTCTAATAATCACAGACTTAGATTTGTGCATCCTAGTTACATATTAGCTCACATTGCACGATCTTGAAAGAGTTACGCATACTAGTTAGTAGACATATTTGTCTCTTTCTGGATTCTGACTATAACATGAGGCTGCATGTAACTTGCTATATCATCCTAAAAGCAGCAATATAACGTAGGAAAATGTCAATCCACGGGCTGTACGTAACTGAAACATGGTTTTGGAGGTCAGGATAGTATTTTCCAAAAATTGCTCACTTTACATGCAGGAATGCAGATAGCTTGGATTAGGTGCAAACATTTTAAGTGTTGGATGATTTATGATCGTTTCCATAATGGTTCTCACTAATTCACAGTCTCGTATGCATTTGCTGAATACCACAGGAAGAGCTGAGCCAGGCAGTAACATTCATGATGCATTGACATGATATAAATTATAAAACCTGCTGGGATTCTGTAGCTACCTAATTTATTTTATGAGATCAGGTGGCCTTTTGAGCTGACAAAGGGTCAATAATAATGAGATCGGTTGGATTTTTAACTCTCCTCTAAGCCTGTGGTTCAGGTCATCAATTTTTTTGCCACCCTAACATATAGGGCAGGATGTTTATTGTGGAGAAAGTGAGGACTGCAGATGCTGGAGATCAGAGCTTAAAATGTGTTGCTGGAAAAGCGCAGCAGGTCAGGCAGCATCAAAGGAGCAGGAAAATCGACGAATCGACGTTTCAGGCATAAGCCCTTCTTCAGGAATGTTCCTGAAGAAGGGCTTATGCCTGAAACGTCGATTCTCCTGCTCCTTGGATGCTGCCTGGCCTGCTGCATTTTTTCAGCAACACATTTTTAAACCCAGGATGTTTATTGTGCAATATTGTAGGCAAGGTAGATTGGTATCAAGCCAATACAACATTTAAAATTATTCACCCAATAATTATAGCATTACAGTTTTAGAGTTTCTCCATATCTCTTCCCTATAAATCGCTGTGTGAGCTGTTAGATACAAGAGCTCTAAGATTCCATCAGGTTCTTTGCTCTGATGTAACAGTGTGAGGCAGGACTTCCCACTGCTGCTCTACAGCACTGTCCTCTTTGTAAAGTTCACAATCAGCTCAGTAACAAAAGCTATCAGTGTTTCATCAACATACCTACCATGACACATGCCAATAGTACAATGTGGGCACACAGGGGAACTTGGAAATTACCATTACCAAAAGGTACTAAACACAGATAAGAACAATAAAAGTTGGAAGAACTCAGCAGGTCATGCTATATCTGTAACGAGAAACAGAGTTAATGTTTCAGGTTGATACCATTTTATTAGAACTGAAGAGAAATAGAGATTTAAGTGTTCTTAAGCCTGTGGAAGGTGAGAGGTTTGGAGACGGAAAATCCATTGGAGAACTGTGATAAGGTGGAGGACGAGGGAGATTAAGTAGTAAATGATCATGTGATGCAACAGCCAAAGTGTGTGGCAATGGAATGTAATGAAAATAGTTGAGTTCAAATGAGGCATGACGTGCTGTGTTAACTCTGTCCAAATAAAATGGTAAAAAGATCAACCTAGCAAAACAAAGAGGAAGAGAAAAGGGGGAAGAATTACAGAGACAAATTACAGAGACAAATGTCAGCAGGAGGGTATCATCCAAAGTTGCTGAGTTCAATGTTGAGTGCAGAAGTTGTAGAAATCAGGGTCAAAATATGAGGAGTTGAATCTTCCCAATCTCTGAATGATGTGAGCAATGGCGAGAAATTTGGGAAAATCATTTGCAATAAACAGCGAGGAGCTTTTCAATGTCAGGTACAAAAAAAGGCCCAGTGGTTAGCACTGCTGCCTCACAGCGCCTGTAGACCCGGGTTCAATTCCCGACTCAGGCGACTAACTGTGTGGAGTTTGCACATTCTCCCCGTGTCTGCGTGGGTTTCCTCCGGGTGCTCCGGTTTCCTCCCACAGTCCAAAGATGTGCGGGTCAGGTGAATTGGCCATGCTAAATTGCCCGTAGCGTTAGGTTAAAGGGGTAAAGGTAGGGGTATGGATGGGTTGCGCTTCGGCGGGTCGGTGTGGACTTGTTGGGCCGAAGGGCCTGTTTCCACACTGTAAGTAATCTAATCTAATCTAATCTAAAAAAAAAAATCCTATCTTCCATCCAAGTATTAAATAGTGATATGGGATTCTCCCTAGTGAGCGGCAAGAGGCCTGTTTGCATGTATTAGCATGTATTAACATCTCATTCTTTTCTAATCTTGCCTCATTAATATGCTGTTCCCCATTCTCCCATCTGCCAGACAGAAACTAGACAGTGACAATTCCCAAATGAAAGGCTGATTGGTACCTGGTGACTGAAGGTCACTGCTTGTTCAGCTAGACCTCCATCTTGAACACTCAGCTCCAGCATCTCAGGACAGCCTATATGGGTAGAGGCCACACACACCCCATGTCTACAAATGCCAGTTTCCCTGTCCCATCTTGACACATCTCTAAATCACTTACATTGCAGTTCTATATCTCAATGCTGCACTTTAGAGCATGCAAGTATCTCTGTTTGTAATGCTGCTGCAAGGACACTTTGCGCACAGTGACAGGCTCCCATCTCATTCTGTAGAGAAGGCTACATCTCAGGGCTGCTCACTTTCTCTCTTAGCGCTCATTCACTTTGCGCCTACTTCGACGTGCACAACAACCTTCCCTTGCCTTTACTCTTGGCACTTCATTCTCACACCACCATCACCACTGCCCCACAGTCCCCATTGCCCCCGTCCTAGCAGAGCTTATAGGCTCATAGCACAGGTGCACAACCCTTTGTCCGAAATGCATGGCACCAGCCGGTTTTCGGAATTTAGAATTTTTCGAATTTCAGAATAACTGACAGTTTGTTGGAGAAAGTTTTAAAAATCTTACCAAGCAGCAGACGTACTGTGTGTAAAACAGGCCCTGAGACAGAATTGAGGCCTGCCAGTGCTGGGCCACGCACTTCCGCCCACAACATGGTTGCATCTGAGTGACACGCATCAAGTGCGTATGGAGTTGGGTTAACTGTTTGCACTCCAAACAACATCGCTAATGAGAAAAAAAAAACTTCATGAAAAAGCCTTCAGATTTCAGACCTTTTCGGATTTCAGGATTTCGGATAAAGGGTTGTCTACTTGTACTATGACTTGAATTGCTGCTTAGTGCAGATACAAAGATGGGTAGCTTGTCATTGTCTTCAGGCTATGATCAGTTGAGTGAGTACACATATTGCTGCATTGCATTATGCTGTGCCGATCTCACACTTGTACCACGTGCCAGCAGGCTACATGGCAAATGTGATACATATACATCAACTAAATGTCTCAATACCTGAGGGGAGTATTTCTCAGACAACTCAGGGTGGTGAGGGGAGGGTCTGCTTTTATCAGTCAAGGGTTCCTGTACAGTAAGCCATGACATTGTCCAATCTCAGTCCAGAGGTTTGAACACATTGAGTCAAAGCCTTGGGATGGTCAAGGTCAGAGATGCATATCACTACAGTCTGGGGAGTGATCCAAGGTTAGACCTACGGCCTCAGTGCAAACAGTCAGAATATTCCTGGTAAGGCAGTCAAGAAGCTACAAGGTGACCACTCAGGAGTATTGTCAATCATCAGCCTTTCAAGTGGCCGTGACCACACTGGGGTGGGCAGTGTCAGTTTTTGTTCTTTTAGATCTTGCAAATCCACTTTCGAACAATGTGAGGCTCTTCAAAGAGCAACTACATTACTCAAGTACTTTCACAATGCAGGTCAAAAATTATCTGTAATCATAGCATCACACAAGTGAAGTGTACACAGTGTTCTACTGGTAGGGTGATGGGACCTAATGGTATTATCGCTAGACTAGTAATCCAGAAACTTAGCTAATGTTCTGGGGACCTGGGCTCGCCATGGCAGATGGTGGAATTTGAATGCAAAAACATAAGATCTAGATTTAAGAATCGACTGGTGGCCCTGAAACCATTGTTGACTGTTGGAAAAGAAACCCCTTTTGGCTCACTAATGTCTTCTGGGATGGAAATCTGCTATCCTCACCTGGTCTGGCCTATATGTGACTCCACATTCACAGCAATGTGGTTGCCTGTCAGCTGCCTTCTGAAATAACCTAGCAAGAAAGTTAATTATATCTGACTACAAAATCTCAAGAAAGAAATGGAACTGGGCAGACCACCTGGCATTGACCTAGTCCTTCTCCAAGGGTCAACCTATAATGTGAGCTGCAGCGGTTTGAGAATGCAACTCAGCACCACCTTCTTGAGGGCAACAAATGCTGGCCAGACAATGATGCCCTAGCCCCACGGGTGAATAAAAAAATGTGTATGGGGAACAAAATGGGCTCTTGTGGTGGAGTGGTAGCACCCTTACCTCTGAAATGGAGGCCTTGCCTCAAATTCTACCCACTCCAGAGGTGTGTAGTAATATATCTGGGCAGGTTGTTTAGAAAATATCTGCGCGGGGTACCACATTTGTGTTTGATTAATTAAAGCAATGTTTACAAAATCTGTTGTGAACATTCCACATAGATTCCAAAACCTGTGCCTCCATTTGTCTGCATTCCTGACTTTAGGGCTCTTATAGCATAGTGGTAATGTCCCTGCCTCCGGGCTGGAATGTCCGGGTTCAAGTCCCACCTGTGTCAGAAATGTCTCATAGCGTGCCCAAATAGATTGTTTCAGAATGCTTCCATTTATATGGCATGGAAATGCTGGTCACAAACAAGCTTGATTGTATCATTTAGTCATTGCAGATTGAAGATAGTTATACTGTGAAGCAGAAATAATCACCGGTGACCTTAAAATTGACACCTGCAGGCGACCAAACACAGGATAATGCAGGTTCCCATAGGCTGCACTGTGGCTTTGAACTGCATTCCTCTCAACCTGAACAGTAAGTACTTGCCAACATATTCTGATATGCATAGCTGCCTTTCCTGGGTGATTTAATTTGATTTATTGTCTCATGTATTTGTTACAAATACAATAAAATGTGTCGTTTAATGTTGCCGGTCTCCGGCGACATCTTAAAACACAGAATATAAAGTGAGAAAAATAAAACAATAAAATTCATCGGATAGTCTTATCGTTATCTCAATAAAGTTAATCAGTCTTTGTAACAGCTCCTGCTTCTAGCTCAGCCATGGGTCTCGATTCAGGCTCCTCCGCCCCGATGCTTGCCGTCTCTGCTGCCAAACCGATGACACTGCTGAAACCCAGCTTCACTATGTCGCTGCTGCGAGAACAAAGAGTTGCTAGTGTCTCCAGCACCATCTTGCCTCCACTGATGTTGCCGCTGCTGCCTTGGTGGGCCGACCTTGCCGAAACAGCTGCTGCCGGTGTGGCCGAGTCTTGCACTGGGACCAAACTCGACGCCGTCACTGCCTCCGTGTCAGGCACCTGAGCCTATCTGTGGTGCTGGAGCTTTGGCTCAACCTGTGGACCAGGGGATTAAGCCTCGGGCCTGCTCCTTCCTTGCTGGGCGACCTTGGACTGGGGTGGAGCCATGCTCACCTCACCCTGGCATTGCTGCCACTGGACGCTTTCTACTTCGTCATTTACTCAGCCTTGCCGCTCCCAATGGCCCACGCTGCCATCTTCATCTGCCATTCTGTGCAGGGCCCGCTCTCGTCAATGCTACTGCAACCAAGGCAAAAAGACAAAAGAACAGCCTTTAAAGAAATGAAAAAAGAAACCAAAGAAAAAAAATTAAAGAAAAGCAGAAAGAAGTGAAGAACCCTGGGCTCAGTAGCCTGAGTTCTGCTACTCCACTGTTAACTTGAAATATGTGGGTTGGAATTGAAACGTGTCAGTGCTCATATATCTGTTATGGAGGTGTGTGATGCGTTATGTTCAGAACCCTAACCCTAAGCTGTTCTGAAGAAGGGTCACTGGACCCGAAATATTACCTCTGCTTTCTTCCCATCGATGCTGCCAGTCCTGCTTAGTTTCTCCAGCAACTTCTGGTTTTGTTTTCTAAGAATGCATGATTTCATGGGGTCCGAATTTGCAGAAGGCAGCTTGCGAGAAATTTCCAGGTGCACTGTTCACGATTTTCCATCTAAGGATCTCAATCGATTAAAAAGCACATAGAGTGCCCTCACAATTTTCCAGATAGGTCTCTACTGAATTTGTGATCCCACAGAGTCAAAGAAGGTTTACTGAGAATATTACCATGTATTTGTTTATGAAAGTGTGAATTATATTCGTACTTCTACATGGTTAAATAAAGATCGGTGATTACCTTTATTGCTTATTAATTCAGCAGAAACTTTTCTGGCATTCTTCAAAGGAGCATTTTGTGATAAGAATTGTTGCACATCTTCTCTGCAGGGTCAACTTCCTAAGCCAAAATGGTATTCATTTGCATCTGATAGCTTTATTAAATTAGGTAAAAATTCCAAATCATGTGACTCTAAGAAGATGCGCACTGGTGTGATTTTCTTGGGCGTCAGTTGTTTACCTTGTGTGCCAGTACGTTGATATGTGTTATTTATGCTGATTTTGCATTTGGATGTATTCCAGTCGTATTGGAATGTTATCTGCATATTGTTTTACATCAGCAAACTGGATGCAGTTACACCTGCAACTTCAAGGTTGTATCCAGGGAGTCAACACAAGACCATTATTTTTCCCTCAAATGCTTCTTATGTGCATGCGATAGCAATAATTTTGCAATCGTAAGCACCATTCTCATTGCATATCACCAGTATGAAGTTTTACATGCACATCCCTGTCTCTGATGATCATTTTCTATTCTCTCCAGACGTCTCAGCTAACTGCAATATCAAAGTTGCTTCCAGTCCACTGAATCATCAATTCAAGACATGAAGCACAAGCAATAATGTGAAATTCACCATGAAATTATTTCAAAAATGTGATGATGCTGCAGAGAAATATCCCATTAAAAAGTTAAAGTACTGTTTGATTTTTCCCATGTTTCTGAAATTACGTCCACAAGTGTTTAAGATAATGCCAGAATGAGCATTCAGAGAATATTAATTTGATTTAAGTATTGTAGTTTTCAAATGAGAGTTGAAGAATTGTTAAATTATGCAAATCTTTTGAGTTCAAATTAAATGCACAATTATATTAGTCTTACAGTGCCAAATGAAGTTTAGATTTATCATACAATTCAAAATAGGGAAAGTACATGATCTCCTTTATGATTTCACTATGATTAATCTAACATATCTACTTTAAGTCATAATCAATTAGAATGTACAATGTTCCTAATACCCCAAAGGAAACATGTATTTATTGGGAAGTCATTTGTTAATTCTTTCTTGTCCTGTTAGCATTTATTCATTCAATGATATTAATGATCAAGTCTGAACTTGTCTTAAAATGGCCATCAGTGACTTGAAAATGTGAATAAATTGTCACTTGGTGCAGATTGATTCAATCATTTTTCCGAAGGTGCATTACTTGCCCCTAAGATTTATTAAACTTGTATTTAACTGTGTTTCGTCCCCCTTTCAAATGGTATACGTCTATTGAAGGTTATTGTGGCTGATGGTTTCAAACAATGGTAGTCAGGGCAGAAATTGCAAGGGTGTTATTTTTTCTCATACTGCATTGGAGATTTTATTGGAGGTGATGGGCTATCTTCTTTTCAGTAAGCAACCCAGCATGAGCTACTCTCTCATGAGTGAACAACAAAAAGCTTTATGGAGCATAACGACACATGGAGGATGTGAGAGAAAACATCTTATCTGGAGGCCAACAGACTCAGGCTTTTATTCCATATGAACTGTAACACTTAGTTCCTTTTGCACGTGCTCAGTAATTATAAACAGCAGGAAGGTATATTTCCCTTTAATCTGCATGCTCCCTCAAGTCATTCTACATGGCACATTTTTTTGCCATTAACATTTGACCATAAACATTATAATACTGTTATTCAACATTGTCCCCCACTTTCTCAACAAGTATCTTATGTGCTTGTGTGCTTAAGGGACTAATCTCCAGCACCATTTTTGGTTTTCTTAGAGGATATTTGTGATTTATGTATTCTCTCACCTTTTCTTTGAAGGTCTAACACATTGGTAGTGTGTCATACCAGCTTCTGACAATGACTAGTCCATGCTTCTAAAGCTTGTGGATGATTTTCCTTACAGCTTCATGCTGCCCCATGTCCATCATTGAGAACAATAAAATCTTTGTAGACAGGGTGAGAAATGGACTATATTAGACTTGCGGTCAGTAGGTTTGGAGAGAGTTAATGCTATTCCTAGTATGCTAAAAATACCGGTAGCCTTATATCAAATCTGAAGGAAGATTTGTGATAGTTAAACATCAGGACTTGGAGCAAACATTTGGCAGAGGTAAACATAAATGAAAGTCTACTCTCTTAACATGTCAATCCTTACATCTTGAAAGAAACTAAATAATCACAAGAGATGGTAAGACCCTGCTCCTGGACCCATTGATGATTTTGTATTGCTTGAGATATATGAGAATTTACACCAAACACACAAGGTATACATTTGAGATTTTATTGCATCCTCAAGACAGATTGAAAACCATCAGCGTGGCACAACCTGAAGTTAGTTATAAATGCTATAATGTGAGCAGCATATCAAGAATCTTTTAAGAGGTAGCCTCCACTGACATTCACCAATGGATAATCAGCATATATTGACTATAAGTCATTCTTTGAGGCAAATGGTCAAGTATCTTCCTCTAACTCACTCAGAATTCTGTAAAGGAAGGGTTAGAAATACAATCCACCTGAATCAAAATTGAGCTTTCCATTTTATGTGTCAGCCCAAATCACTTGATTCAGAAAAACCTTTTAGTTACTGGCCCAGATCTTTCTATCACCTCTGCTACAGGTCTGTTCCTTAAACGCTGATGATAGGCTGTACCTAACTGTGTTAATTCAATGTTAAAGTGATTAAAAATTGTACTGTGTTCCCAGATTTTGCTCATTCACTTAACCCATCTATATCCCTTTGCAGCCCCCTTATATCCTCTTCAGAAGTTCTTAACTATCTTTGTACAATTTAGCAACCATATCAACCATCCTTTCATCCAAGTAATTCGTATAAATTTAAAAAGTTGAAGCCTTGGCATTGATTCCTATGGCACACCCATGTATTACAAATTGCCAATCAGAAAATTTCCCTTTCACAAAACCATGTAAACTGCCTGATTAACTTGAACTTATTCAAGTGGCCTGCTGTAATGTCTTCAGAAATACTTTACAACATCTTCCCTATGACAGTTGTGAAGCTAACTGGTGTGTACTTTCCTGCTTTCTCTCTCCCTTCCTTTTAGAATGAAGGAGTTTTCTATTCATACTTTTGCAATCTAATGGAACCTTTCCCAAATTGAGGGATTTTGGAAGTTTAAAATACAGGATAAAATCCAACAGGGCCCTGAATAATGTTGAAAAATTTGGGAGAATTGTGTAAGATGTCAAGCAAAGCCTTTCTCGCTGTCAGGGCCAAATAGTTACATTTTACAGCATGGATGTCAAAATGAGATTTTCTCCAGGGAGCAGTGAGTTGCCTCTTAATGGGGACATTGTTTGTTATCACCTTCATTAACTGCAGATCTTGCATCATTAATTGCAGCTCCCTATCCTAGATAGGAAACTAGATGCTGAGGATTCCTGAAATGAGAGTCAGAGTGGGTACCTGGAGAGATCACTTGTTTCTCCATACTTCCTTGGACACCTGACACCCAACAACTCAGGGCAGGCTCAATAGATAGTGGCCGCAAGCATCCCATATTCGTGAACATTCATACACATGCCAACCTCACTGTGACTCCAGACCACATCTCTAATCCACTTATACAATGCTTCTGCATTGATTGCTGAACCTCAGGAATCTCTCATTGCCATGCTGCTTCAAGAACAGTTTGCACACAGGGACAGGCACCCAATTCATGGACTGGACTATGAATTGCTCTCTTGCTTTTGTACAGTTCACTGACTTAGCACATACGTGCATGCTGCCTGCCTAGCCTGGCCTTGCTGTGCCTGTTTGCAGCATATCACCCCAGCCAGGGCTGTGAGGTTCACAATACTACTGTACTGCCTCGCCAATCAATGTGGACACGAAGTCAAGAAGCTCTTTGTGGCTATCAGCATTCCTCAGTCAACTCAGATAAAGATTGCTTTCACTCAGGGGATCCTGTTACACTAAGTCAAGAACATTGTCTGATGTCATGACAGGAACTTAACCAAGGCCAGTTGGCTGCTCAGGGCAGTCAGGGTCAGGATCCTCACCTTGTAAGTGGTAGGGAGTGAAATGCTGGGCAGTTTATCAATTGTCTGGGCTCTACTGTGGGCTGTTTTCTCCTTGTCAGATGCCCTGGTCACTTCTGCCTGTCCTCGGGGACCAGGACATCTGACCCTCCTATGAATCATTCCATCCACCAGTGCCTCCTGGTCCTTGCCCATAAAGCAGGCCATCAATTTTATCCCATCCTCCACGTCTGGGGCAAATGTCACCAACTGTGCAGGGCAGCTCTAGACTGACAGTACCTGTTCAGGTGTAGAACAGCTTTTTAAAGATGGCACTGGTAACAGGGATGCCAGTCAAAAACTGGAAGACTCTGGGCAGTGGTGAATTTTTTTTTCAGGTACAGCTAGCGGTGGAATTAGAATAGCAGTCAACAAAGGGGGTGCGTTAGGGGCAAGATGGCAGGTAATGAGGCATGTTTGGGCTCGCAGAGAAAAAGGCTCTATGAAACCCAATGAAAATGACGTTTACTCAAAATATCTTAAGATTCTGCCCCCTGTCATGTCTTTTAATGAAGTCCATCAGGACCCAAGGACTTTTTAGCTTGCAACTCCAATAATTTGCTCTGCACCACTTAGCGAGGGATTGTAATTTTCTTGAATTCCTCCCTCAGTTTCCTGATTTTAAGTTATTTCTGGGGGTTGATTGTATCTTTTATGGTAGAGACTGTTGCAAAATACCTGTTCAATTCATCTACGATATCCTTATATTTCCTTATTAGTTCCCCAGACTCATTTTCTATCGAATAAATGCTCATTTTGCTAACTATATTATTAAAATAATCTGTAAAAACTCTCACTATTTGTTTTTATATTTAAAACTGACTTTCTCTCCCACTTTTGACAATCTTTTATTTTATTTTATTATGCCTGACATTTTAGCATTTTAAAATTATCCCAAATTTAAATTGTAGAATAGCTGAACTGACAACTTTTTGTTAATCAATTTTATTTTCCCCCAAAAGGAACTTTATCTGGAACCACCAAGACTGATTTCCATTAGCTTTTCCTAATGAAAATTTAATTATTCACATAAACATCGGGTAAATTTTTCCTTCGAGTACCTAGAATAGCAACTCATATCAATTTACTTTTTCAAGTTCAATCAGAAACAATGATAGCTAGGCTTGATAGTTTTACGTTGTTGTAATAAAGATAGAAGTGCTGGTAATTAATTTGGAAAATGGCTCCTATATCTCCTGTTCCTGAGCACTTTGTCGCAGAAGATAGCAAATAACTCTAACCAAATTAAAGGCAGGTCTTTGAAAGGCAAACCCTTAGTTCCAATCAAAGTCATGCTGTGACAATAATGTCTGTAAATTGGATTTCTGCCAGGCATCCTATCAAACATGACTTCAAGGCGAAAGCTTATCTTTTATGAAACAAATTGTTCAGTGCCTTTCATAGTTGGACATAATTTTACTCAAAGATAATTCCACACCAGCATCTTTAATTTAAAATGTATTTGAGACTTTTCTTTCTTAGTTCTGGGTTCACAACAACATACTGACTCACCAACCATATTCACATTTTGATATTTTCTTGCTCCCAGCAGTTTTAATCTTGGCTGTGGGCCTCTAACTATGTCCTTTTTGTCTTGACCATTTTTCCCAATCCAGGCTTTTTTTTTCATGGAACTCTCCTTTACGAACAAGGAACAAGAATAGCCCACTTGGCCCTTTGAGTCCGCTCTGCATTAAGATAGTGGTTGATCTAATTTTAACCTCAACTTTACATTACTGTACAACACTGGTAGAGTTTTGATGGCCAGGGGATGAAAAATTACCTACCGTTGCCTTAAAAATATTTCAAGATTCTGCATCCACTTTTGAAGAAGGGAATTGCAAAGATGTACTGTCCTGAGGGGAGAAAAATGCTTCCTCATCTCTGACTTAAATGGGTGGCCTCTTACTTTAAACAGTGTAACTTTGTAGAATATGAATGCCGCAACTCCACATTATATCATGCACAATCTCTTTTCTACCATAAAGTCCGGAGGCTCTAATAAAAACAGAAAGTGCTGGAGAAGCTCAACGGGTCTGGCAGCATCTGCAGATGGAGGAACTGAATTAATATTTTGAATCAAATGACTTTTCTTTGGAACAGCGGCTGCTGTAAATTTAACCTTCCTTACACATACTAGGAATCCCCACGAGGTAGAGTTGCCGCCCTTGAAAAAGACAAACTTGTAGACAGGCTCTTACCATCTGTCCTAATGTGCTCCTCCTACTTTCCATGTTACTGGAAAGTTGAGTAAAGACAATGAAAAAGATGCAGACCATTCGTTGCCTTGAGCCAGCTCTAGTGTTATATTAGGATCATGGCTGCTCTGATTACGACCAAAAATCCACATCTTTGAATATATCTTTGAATATATCTATCTAAGGCAGATAAGGATAGATTCTTCGTTAGGAAAGGGGTGAAATGTTTTTGGGGGCAGTTGGGAATGTGGATTTTTGGTCGTAATCAGAGCAGCCATGATCCTAATATAACACTAGAGCTGGCTCAAGGCAACGAATGGTCTGCTTCTGCTGCATTTTCAAGATGAGAGTTCAAATGGCTATTACCCTCCATGAAAAAAAATTGCTTCATCTCTGTTTTAAATGGGTGATCCCTTATTTTTAAACAGTAACCTCCAGTTCTAGGTTCTCTCCAAACAGGTAACATCATCTGCACATCTACACTGTGAAGACTCCTCAGGGTCTTATATATTTTGACCAAGTGGCCTCTTATTCTTCCAAAGAAATGAACTAGTGGAGTTATAAGTATCTGAGAATCCAAAGAGTCATTCAACTACTTGTCCACTGCACCTAGTGTCACCAATGCAACCAAGTGGGCTTGGGGTTCCAAAGTTGTATAAGTTAAAAGTGTACAACAAGGAAATGAAGCTTCAATCTCTCCCCTTTTTGGGAATTTGAAAATTCTTTGAACAGCATTGTTTCATCAATTTCTGTCGACATTGGGCTAAGGAAGAGAATCATAGGATCCCTACAGTGTGGAAGCAGGCCATTCGGCCCAACAGGTCCACACCAACCCTCCGAAGAGGTCCCACCCAGACCCACACCCTACCTTATTACTGTAGCCCTGCATTCATAGAACATAGAAGAATACAGCGCAGTACAGGCCCTTCGGCCCTCGATGTTGCGCCGATCCAAGCCCACCTAACCTACACTAGCCCACTATCCTCCATATGCCTATCCAATGCCCACTTAAATGCCCATAATGAGGGAGAGTCCACCACTGCTACTGGCAGGGCATTCCATGAACTCACGACTCGCTGAGTAAAGAATCTACCCCTAACATCTGTCCTATACCTACCAACCCTTAATTTAAAGCTATGCCCCCTTGGAAAAAGATTCTCACTGTCGACCCTATCTAAACCCCTAATCATCTTGTACACCTCTATCAAGTAACCCCTACACCTTCTTTTCTCCAATGAAAACAACCCCAAGTGCCTCAGCCTTTCCTCATACGATCTTTCTACCATACCAGGCAACATCCTGGTAAACCTCCTCTGCACCCGTTCCAGTGCCTCCACATCCTTCCTATAGTATGGCGACCAAAACTGCACACAATACTCCAGATGTGGCCGCACCAGAGTCTTATACAACTGCAACATGACCTCAGTACTCCGGAACTCAATTCCTCTACCAATAAAAGCCAGTACGCCATATGCCTTCTTCACCGCACTATTTACCTGGGTGGCAACTTTCAAAGATTTGTGTACATGGACACCAAGATCCCTCTGCTCAT
Source organism: Chiloscyllium plagiosum (assembly GCF_004010195.1). Taxonomy (NCBI): domain Eukaryota; kingdom Metazoa; phylum Chordata; class Chondrichthyes; order Orectolobiformes; family Hemiscylliidae; genus Chiloscyllium; species Chiloscyllium plagiosum. The sequence goes on along the minus strand of NC_057714.1, from coordinate 13,000,515 downwards.
CCACACTACCAAGTATCCGACCGTTAGCCCAGTACCCCATCTTTTTATTACTCTTACAAAATGGTTAACCAGCTAACCTACACATCCCTGGAGAATCTGGACAATTGAGGATGGCCAATCCACCTAACCTGCACATCTTTGGACTAGAACACCCAAAGGAATCCCACACAGACGCAGAGAAAATGTGCAGACTCAAAACAGTCAGTGGAATCAAACCAGGGTCCCTGGTGCAGTGAGGCAGCAATGCTAACCACTGAGCCAGTGTGCCGCTAGTGGAATACTTCCACTTGCTATCATTATTTCCAGGTTTCTGGATGATAGGAGGCCCTCCAACTCCTATCCTTTGGTCTTCACCAGCTTTGTAGGAAACCTGGTGGATCTCAAAAAAAAGAATTAATGAAATATCTATAAGATAATTGCTTGGAGCAGCACACTAGGGAACAGGCAATTCCAGATTTTGTGATGTGTAATGAGGCGGACTTGATTCGAGAGCACAAGGTGCAGAAAGCCCTCTGGAGCAGTGACCACCATATAATAATATTCACCCTGCAGTTTGAGAGGGAGAAGCTAGAATTGGATGTAGCAGCATTACAGTTGAGTAAAATAACTATAAAGACGTGAGGAATGTGCTGGTCCATAGGTGATTAAAACGGGAGCCTGGCAGGCAAGATGGTGGAGCAGCAATGGCAGGGGTTTCTAGGATAATTTGGGAGGCACAGCAGAAATTCATTCTGAGGAAGAAGGAACATAGTAAGCGGAGGATGAGGCAACCATCGCTGACAAGGGAAGTCTGGGACAGCATAAAAATGAAAAAAAAACATACAATGTGGTGAAGATTAGTAGGAAGTCAGAGGATTGGGAATCCTTTAAAAAACAGTAGATGATAACTAAAACTTCAGTAAGAGGGGAGAGGATGCAATATGAGCATGAGTTAACTCGTAATTTAGAAGCAGATTGCCTAATACTGCTCATACGTCTTACAGTCTTATAGTCTTATGGCTCATTCTTGAACATTATGACCTGGTCCAATTGGATAACACTATCCAAAAAGATAAGATTACTATTGAATGTCACAGCTAAGCAGGTTTTAAATACATTTTCCCACAAGGATTCTGGAAGGGTGTTGGTAAATTTAGCTCCAAGTGATTCTAATATACACCAGAAATGTAAATATTCCAGGATCTGGATGTTCTTATAAGAACTAAAGCAAAAATTGCTTTATGTGACGAGAAACATTTGGGATGGTCTACTTAGTTGACTGAAATCTGAGCACTGCACAATTGCAGGGATTTCACATCTTTAATTTATAGTGTGTAGTCGTCTCTTTAAGCTATGTATGCATGTTATATTGCCTTTGCGTATTTTTAATGACCTTTTCTCTTTTTGATTTCAGTACATTTTATTATTCTTCTGCAGATGACCCTGGAAGTCATTAAAATTATTTAAGCCCTTGTCATGGATGTAGTAAATGGGGAAGCCAGAGATTCTCCTTGAGCTCCTAGTTCACGGTGTAATATTTTCCGACTGATTATCTATATCATGTTTATATTGAGCCATCCACAAAAAGGATTTGAAAATAACTTGTATTTTTTAAGTCAAATAAGTCGATGCAGTTACAAAATTCACTTTCAAACAATCGGTTCTAATTGTGGAGACAGAGAAGAATCCACTTGTTAAAAAGGCAGGCAGTCAATGTGTGTGTTAATGTTGGACTGAACAGCTTTTGGAATATCACTACTTTAGTCAATTTGGAACTGAGACATAAAGGGAAGTTTTAACGAACAGCATATTAACACTCCTCCCCTCAGTCCTGAGGCGAATCTATTGTAAGCTCTGGCTATTTTAACTACTAGCCGTCATTCACAGAGAGTTACAAACATTGTCCAGCAGCAATGTCTGTTTCCATCGTGAATTGTGCGGACAGCTGTACATCAAGCATTCCTGTAAATAAAACAACAGAAAGCGCCATCAATGAATGACAATCCATCAATTCATGTAACACAGCAGACAACAAGATGTAAAGGCGCTTGTAATGCACAGAGACAAGGTTGCTCCAAGCAATTCAGGATTTTATCAGGTTGCCTGAAAGGTTCTCCAGCCAGAAAGCCGACTTTCAATATAACCTAAATAAAGACAAAGTAACTGATCTACCCAAAAACCAGTTGCAAAATCAGGTAGCATTACTGATAAAACCCATTAGTCTCATTGTACACAAAAAATTCAATAAATACATTGCGTTTGATCTGAAGAGTTTGCAGGGTATTTATGCCATTCTTTAGAATTAAATCAGAGACCAACAATCTCGGGTGCCTGTCTGTGTGGAGTTTGCACATTCTCCCCGTGTCTGTGTGGGTTTCTTTCAGGTGCTCCAGTTTCCACCCACAGTCTAATGATGTGCAGGTTAGGGGAATTGGCCATGCTAAATTGTTCATAGTGTCCAGGAATGTGTAGGTTAGGCGAATTAGCCATAGGTTATGCAGGGTTACGGAGATAGGGCAAGGGGGGGTGGGCATGGGTGGGGTGCTGTTGGACGGTCAGTGCGGACTTGATGGGCCGAATAGCCTGTTCCTGCACTGTAGGAATTCTATGAATCTATGTTTCTATTCTGTGATTCTAAGAGGCATGAACAGGTGCTGTTCAACAAACTTCACAACAAAAGGACAGAGATACTTTTTGGAGGATTTGTTGCTCTCAGGTTTAAGGGAGAGAGTTCTAGTACTCATAGGAAGACTTACTTAATTAGTCCCTGCATCAGTTTCATTGCTGCATTAGCAATTGTCTCCTTGTCAATTTAAGCCTCTTTCTGTTCCAAACTGTGTTGGCCTGCCGTTCAACAATCACAAGAGTAAAGCCTGAGCAGACAAAGTAATTTACAGACTTCACAAATTTACAACAGCCTACAATTATCCATCAGATCCTTGTGGGTAGGGGGAATGGTGGCTGCAGGGTGTTATAATGTAAATCAGCCCCAAATTGATGATAGGTTTTAACATTCTGGTAGTCTATGAACCTCACTGAGCGGAACAATAAATGCCAAGTTCAGCTGCTGGCATGTGGAGGGCCCTCTGTTAAAACTCTAAAAAAGCTGGCATGTCAGAAACCTGGCACAAACCCACTCACCTCTCACTTTAAGCAGGGCATATTTGGAGGAGTCCTGAGGAACCCTCGTGTTACTGTCAAGTTTCCAATTTAAATATGAAAGCAGGTAATTCATTCTGCATGGAATCCAGCATTCGGGCTTCAGCAGTGAATGGAATGGATATTCCGAGCTGCGTGGAGCTCACCAAGGCCAACACAGTAGCAGTCTATTGCTCTGTGAAATGGATAGGCTAGGTGGCGGCACGGTGGCACAGTGGTTAGCACTGCTGCCTCACAGTGCCAGAAACCCGGGTTCAATTCCTGCCTCAGGCGACTGACTGTGTGGAGTTTGCACGTTCTCCCCGTGTCTGCGTGGGTTTCCTCCGGGTGCTCCGGTTTCCTCCCACAGTCCAAAGATGTGCAGGTCAGGTGAATTGGCCATGCTAAATTGCCCGTATTGTTAGGTAAGGGGTAAATGTAGGGGTATGGGTGGGTTGCGCTTCGGCGGGTCGGTGTGGACTTGTTGGGCCGAAGGGCCTGTTTCCACACTGTAATGTAATCTAATCTAAAATCTTTGAGCAGTGAAGCTGCTGACCTAGTTATGTGAAAGGCTGGTGCTCTCACAGGGCCTGTACAGAGAGTGCCCTATTACTGCTTTACAGGTGATTCCCAGTCACTTGGGAATAGTTTGACTTCTTTTGGATTTTGCTCACCTTGATGTACAATATCCTCGACAGTCAGCTTTCCCTGCAGCACCTGTGTGGAAGAGACAAACCTCTCAGAACAGGCCGAAAATCAGCTTTCCCAACATAATGGAGCAGCAGTACCCTTGACTGCCCAGGTCCTTATGGCATCTGATTACAGATATCTGTAGCCTACTGCAACTAGGTCTCCCACCCAATCATCCAGGTGGGCACGCATTGCTGGTGGCCATCAGGGTCACCACAACCTTCAACTTCTTCATCTTCAGCTCCATCCAGGGGTTCACCAGTCTACAACTCAGGCTGCAATCAAACAGTTTCAAAGATTCAAAACCCTCTGTGTGAATAAATGTCTCCTCGACTCAGTCTTTAGTGATCAATCCCTTCTCCTGAGACTGTACATCTGAGTACTAGATTCCTTGGACAAGGGAAATAAGCTTCTCGGTATCTGAAGCAGCAGAATTTTGCATGTTTCAATCTCTTAACATTCTAAACTCCGGAGTATATTGGTCTAAATTACTCAATGTAGCAATCAAAGGACAACCCTTACAAGTGAGACACATTGTGGGCCAAAGTGAAGGGGGTGTCATTTAGGGGAGTAGGTGTAATCAAAATAGAGGGACGTGTTCATGGCCTGATATTGTTGAACTCAGTGTTTAGTCCTGAAGGATGGGATGCGCCTGAGTGGAAAATTAGATGCTTTTCCTCCAGCTTGCATTGGTTTTCCAGCATTTTCCATTCTGTTTTCTATTTATTTACATCTATTGTGGAAGTTACACTCAAGTCATTTGGATTTTGAAGAATGAAACTTTCATGCCTTTTAAAAAATACTCTTTTCTTCCTGTACTTGCTTTCAGTATATCCATGTCACCAATCCTGGAAACCCTGTGACAGTTACATTTCCAACAGGATTTCTCATCATTACGCAGATTGAAAAGGTTTGGAAATTGCCGGCGAAACTCAGCAGGTCTGGCACCACCTGTGGAGAGAAAGCAAAGTCCAAAGATGTGCAGGTTGGGTGAATTGGCCACGCTATATTGCCTATAGTGTTCAGGGTTGTGTAGAAGGGCTTATGCCCGAAACGTCGATTCTCCTGTTCCCTGGATGCTGCCTGACCTGCTGCGCTTTTCCAGCAACACATTTTCAGCTCTGATCTCCAGCATCTGCAGACCTCACTTTCTCCTCAGGGTTGTGTAGGTTGGGTACATTAGTCAGAGGAAATGTGGAGGAATAGGGTAATGGAATGGGTCTGGGAGGGCCACTTTTTGGAGGGTCAGTGTGGACCTGTTGGGCCGAATGGCCTGTCTCCACACTGTAGAGATACTTTGAAAGCAGAGTTTCGAGACCAGTGACTCACTCAAAACATTAACCCTCTTTTCTTCCCAGGGATGCTGCCAGACTTGCTGATTTTTGCCAGCAATTTCTGCTTTTGTTTCAGATATCCAGCATCTGTGATTCTTTGTTTTATATTAGACAGAGCAAATTGTTGCTGCACTGTCCACAGTCAGAAGCTCTTCCACTGCTGTAGAGGAAAGGTACAATCAGAATTACAAACACTAGCATGCTCATCAAGCAGGCCATTGGATTTAGCGGCATCCATTAGTTTGGAGCAGCAAGGTCTCGAGAATGATAGTATTCTGCTGTGCCTGCACTACTTTAAATTCCAGAGAGGAGAAGGACGAAAATGAGGATAGTTTTGAGGTGCAAGAGAAGGAGAAAGAGGAGGAGGTGGCTGGAGCCAGGATGCCTATAAATGCTCACCTTTAACTGGCTAACTCCACCTCTCTTCTTGCCATTCCTGACTATGCTCCCTCTTCGTGCTCTAACTGGCCAGCTTCAATGCTATCCTCACTGCTCCTAACTCTGCAGCTTTTACTCCCATTCCTCCTAAAGCATAGGCCTGCTCTCACACAGTGATTGAACAATCCACTGTACACATCAAATAACAAATGCAGTCACAATCTCACAAGTTTCTCAGCAATTCTCACCCAGGAGTTAATGACATTGTGAGTCATCAGAGTGACATTTCACAAGGGATCACAATTCTTCACTTTTTGCCCGTCTGGCCTTGGAACTCTCTGTTGTGCTGTTTCTTTCTGGTCCAGAGAGTTTGATGACAAACCCTAACACCAAACTCATGGTCTACAAGGCAGAAGTGTTGGCTGCCTTTCTCCATGCATTGTCCATGGACAATGTGAGCAGATGTCTCAAATCCCTGCACAAATATCAGCAGTGATGTCTCCATAAAATCCTGCAAATCCATTGGCAAGTTCCGCACTCCAAAATCAATGTTCTCTCTCAGTCCAAAATCCCCAGCATCAAAGAACTGTTTACTGTCAATCAACTGCATTGGGTGGATCACAACGTCAAAACATTCCAAAACAAGTCCCGTACTCCAAATTTTGACATTATTTTGGATGGTCTCCTTCAATCTTATCCAGAGGTTTGCAGTACCCCTGAAAGTATGGACAGAGCTTCACACATTTTCTGTTGCTCTTGCAGAATTGTCCTCTTTGTGGATGATCCCAAGACTCAGCAACTTGAGTTGCAGTTATTTGCCATCTCCAAAGTGAACTTTCCACTGCTGCCTCTGTCTCCAACACATAACCCTGCAACGTGTGCCTCCCTTCGAGTTTTCACTAGGGTGTTTTTGGCTATACTGGTGTAGAGTATGTGACAGGTTTGCTCAGAAGATTTCTTGGCCACCTTCCATTCCAACTCCTGTGTTCAGACATGAAAGAACAATAGGAGATAATGAGTTAGTACTGACATGGGCAAGTATCAATATTATGTTATTTCGCACCCCTAATTATCCTTGAACTGTGTGGCTTGCTAGGCCCATTTCAAGGACAGTTAAGAGTCAATCACACTGCTGTGAGTCAGATGGTTCTTTGAACAGTGCAGGACCCTCCTGCACGCTAATTAGCGTAGGCAGTGTGCAATGGACAGAGCTAAGCAATCCTGCAAAGACTGATCTGGTTATAGTTCTCACTCCATTTCCCTGCCTGCACTTCATCTCCCTTAACTGCTTTATCTTTCGAAGATCTATCAAGTTCAGCCTTGAATAAATTCAAAGACCCAGCCTCCCATACCTTCTGAGGAACAGAATTCCATACTCAGTAACCCTCTGAGAGAGAAATAAGTCTTTTCTTCTCTGTCCTTATGTCTTATGATATGCTGTTTTCTTAAACCACAATTTTATTCTCTCCCACAAAAGGTAATATCACCTGGTATTCTCCTACCTGGTCCACTCAGGATCTTCAATGTTTCAATAAGATCCCCTCACATTCTTTTAAATCCCAACTTACAGTCGTAGAGCCATAGAGATGTACAGCATGGAAACAGACCCTTCGGTCCAACTTGTTCATGCCGACCAGCTATCCCAACCCAATCTAGTCCCACCTGCCAGCACCTGGCCCATATCCCTCCAAACCCTTCCTATTCATATACCCATCCAGATGCCTTTTAAATGTTGCAATTGTACCAGCCTCCACCACATCCTTTGGCAGGTTGAGCCTTTCTTCATAAGCCCTTCATGCTAGCAATGAGTTGATTCAGTATTGTCTGAACTGCTTGAAAAGCAATTATATCCAATTTGAAATAGGAGATCAAAATTGCACACAGTGCTTCAGATGTTCAGATCTAAACAATGCCCTACACAGCTGCGGTAAAATATCCCTACTTTTAGATTCCATCGTTCTTGCAGTAACTAACATGCAGTGTGTCTTTCTAATCATTTGCTATAACTGCACACTGATCTTATATGAGTAATGTACCAGGACCCTTAGATCTATCTGTACCACTGAGTCTTGTAAGCTCTCTCCATTTAAAAACAACATTTCTAGACTTCATGTCAAAGTGGCCAAGTTGACATTTACCCACATAATACGCCAATTGTCAAACTTGACCCTCAATCTGTCGACCCCCCTCCCCTACTCCAACCTCTCACCCTCACAACGCGCAGCCCTCCAATCCCTCTGCTCCAATCCCGACCTCACCATCAAGCCAGCGGATAAAGGGGGCGCAGTGGTAGTCTGGCGCACTGAC
>NC_057714.1:12965559-12991177 GCF_004010195.1 Chiloscyllium plagiosum | reverse complement strand
TGTCCGGACTTGTCCGACCTGCCTAGCTCCACCCTCACCCTCGTCTAGCTTATCTCTCCACACTTCAGGCTCTCTGCCTTTATTCCTGATGAAGGGCTTTTGCCCGAAACGTCGATTTTGCTGCTCGTCGGATGCTGCCTGAATTGCTGTGCTCTTCCAGCACCACTGATCCAGAACCATTACCTAATCTGTCAATATCCCTTGGCAGACTTTCTACTTTCTCTTGTTAACTTACTATCCTGGATTAGTGGTGCTGGAAGAGCACAGCAGTTCAGGCAGCATCCAAGGAGCTTCGAAATCGACGTTTCGGGCAAAAGCCCATCATCAGGAATAAAGGCAGAGAGCCTGAAGCATGGAGAGATAAGCTAGAGGAGGGTGGGGGTGGGGAGAAAGTAGCATAGAGTACAATGGGTGAGTATTGGAATACTACGTGCAATTCTGGTCTCCCTGCTATAAGAAGGATGTTGTTAAACTTACAAAGGTTCAGAAAAGATTTACCAGGATGATGCCAGGGTTGGAGTGTTTGAACTACAGGGAGAGGTTGAATAGGCTGGGGCTGTTTTCCGTAGAGTGTCAGAGGCTGAGGGATGACCTTATAGAGGCTTATAAAATTATGAGGAGCATGGATAGGGTAAATAGACAAGGTCTTTTCCCTGCGGTGGGAGAGTCCAGAACTGGAGGGCATAGGTTTAGGGTGAGAGAGGAAAGATATAAAAGAGATATAAGGGGCATTTTTTTTCACGCAGAAGGTGGTGCATGTATGGAATGGGCTGCCAGAGGAATTGGTGGAGGCTGGTACAATTAAAACATTTAAAAGCCACCTGGATGGGTATATGAATAGGAAGGGTTTGGAAGGATATGGGCAAAATAGAGGCAAATGGTATAGAATAATTTAAGATATCTGGTCAGCATGGATATGTTGGACCAAAGGGTCTGTTTCTGTGTTGTATATCTCTATGACTCTGTGCCCTCTAGTTCTGGACTCCCCCACCCCAGGGAAGAGACCTTGTCTATTCACCTCTATGTGGTCATCCCTCAGCCTCCGACACTCCAGGGAAAATAGCCCCTGCCTATTTAGCCTCTGTCAACAGAGAAACCCTTCAACCCCGGCAATGTCCTGGGAACCTCTTCAGTTTGTTGAGGAGGGCAGAAGGCTGTCTGATGCAGTTTTATGAAAGATGGATGAGGAAATGGTCAGGGAGAAATTGTGCCACTGTGTGAATTCTCAGGCACCAGCTTCAAATCAGAACTCAGCGTGACTCAATAGTTATTGTGATGTGAAGTCCACATCTACCTTACCTTGTGCTCCCATTCTGAAGTCCAGCAGACCAGCTTGTCAAGTACACAATAGAGATTTGAGATATCATGAATAGAATAGGCAAGGAGATGAAGAGGAACATAAAAAAGGCACAGATGCAGGGAGGGAATAGTGAGAGGTGTGAAGGGTCTTCAGCTTTGATCAACTTGCCGCATTTCTGAGTGTGTTGCGAAATCCCTCCGATTTTTTCTACTGGTTGTGGTTTGACAGTACATTGAAACTTGGATCTTTTGAGCAGACAGTGATTATTGTTTTATTCTTGGACTCCTCTTACTGTAGCTGACAGCCGTGTGAAATCTATCAAGCCCCTGAGTTTGGTTACCAGAACCCCTTGCCCATTTTCAGAGACTCTACTGAGAGGCTTCAGTTGACCATATTTAAGTGTGCTCCTAACAGGGGTTTGTTTACAACGCTAAACTCTGCTGCTGCAGATTTCTTTGTTTTTGCTACAGAAATCAATCATGTCTGATGGGGTCGGTCAGTGCAATCTATTAATGTGCTCAGTTGTCAGTAGGTTGAACACACTGCATGGTGAGACAGATATAACATTCAACATCCACTCACCTTTGCATCACCGCAAGAGAAGTGCTCCTGTAGACCCATTCATGCCTTCTCTTCGAAGGGTACAACTTATGACAGATTACGAGGGTTAGAGAGGCCATTATTTAGGTAACTCAAGTTTCGTTTCATGTAAAACCTGCCCCTGCTGCTGGATAATTAACTCTAGTGTCCATTTGTGGGCAGGAAGGTGGCTCAGCAGTTAGCACTGCTGGCCTCATTGTGCCAGGGACATGGGTTCAGCTCCACCCTCAGACAACTGGCTGTGTGAAGTTTGCATATTCTCCCTGTGTCTCTGTGAGTTTCCTCCCACAGTCCAAAGATGTGCAGGTTAGTTGGATTGGCCATGCATAATTGCCCATAATGTGCAATAGTTAATGCAGGGTTATAGGATAGGAGGGATGGGTCTGAGTGAGATGCTCTTCGGAGAGTTGGTGCCAACTCAATGTGTCAAAAGGCCTGCTCCCACAATGTAGGGATTCTGGTACAACAGTTTTGCAGTGATATGTTGTACCTAAGGCCAGGGGTAGGAGATCATCAAAAATCTTGGGCAATGGAGGGACTTAGTAAGGGTCATTTGCTGAGATTTCAACTTTGGCTGTCATGAAATAACGATATGGCAGGATATGCAAGGCTTTTTCTGAACAACAAAATAAAAACCTGGCACCTTGACATACAATAATAGTGTGATTCTGCTCGGAAATTATAAAATTGTTGAGCTGCAAAAGATCTTGACATTTCAAGAACAAAGTGTAATTGTTGTAAAACCGTTGCATTTCCAAAATGATGTGACGGATCGCTGTCTGCTACTAAGGTTTTGCACTGACATTTCACTGCAATGGCTAGCAGTACCTCCTGAGGAGACATTGTGAAAATGGAGATTGCAGACAGATGCTATGTGGCATGTTTCCCAAATCATGCAACCCTCAACTAATACCTAATTGCAATGCAATCTAATCATATCACCAACTGTCCTGACTTGGTAGAGCTATTTCAGTGCACTTTCATTGCATTGTCTGTAATGCTCAACTTGTAAAGTAGTGTCCTCATGTTATACACTGCAATATTGTCAGTGCATGTATTTTAGTTGCACTGTCTGTATTGTTCAAGAGGAAAAGTTCAGTAGTGTAATGCTCAATAATGTAAAAGTTTTCAACTTTTAAGAGAAACATGTATTTTTAAAGACTTCCATATAACTATCACCTGATGTTCTCAATGCACAGAAAACTAAGTAAGTGGGACAACAAATATACATACATCAATCACAGGCCTGTGGCAGACAGGTCTTTGTTGGTAAAAATGAATGAGATTTACAGCCAAGGGCCTGGCGGTCATCCTGCGACACTCACTCTTCGTTTCTGCCAGCTGCCTGTCTCGGCTCCTGTTGTCGAGCCACATGCCAAACAGCAGCAGGAATATGGTGGTACGACTCTGCAGGTGTTAATGCATTGCAGAGCAGTTTCCCAGGGGCTGAAAGACCCACTCCTGCTCCTTGTGCATATGTCAAGTCTGAAACATTGCACTGAGCAGCACGTGGGCAAAACAATCAGATATGTTCACAACCTGTCAGAATTGGCTAGTCAAAAACAGTCAGCCACTGCCAGGCAGTGTGCACTAATTGGAAAGACCTTGAGGTTCTTTTATTTGCCAGCTTTGCACTAAGACAACATTGAGGGGCAAAGATACAGAGGTTTGATGTTGAACCATGGAATTCTAGTAAGTTCACAATCTAACGCAGACTTTTAAAACAAAATTGTTGTGAACATATTTGTGCTTCGACAATCATTTGAGGCACAGTGATAAGAGGGTTAAATGTTAAACCCAGAAATCCACGTAAGTTCAGTATTTACAAATTACCAGCCACCAGTGTGTCATCCAATATGTTTGCTCAATATTTCAGGCCCAACTTATCGCTGGTATGAATTATTGTCCTCTGGGAGCAGCAGATAAAGACTAGTAAAAGTACTGATGAAGATCGGTAAATGCTGGTAGATGACAATACCAAAGCCAACTGGGAGTCAACATTGTCAAGGAATGTAGAGTTGAAGGTCTGGGGCAGGGTGAGCAATGTTGGGGATGATGGGAGTGACTATTGTCGAAAGTGGGGACTGAGCACTATCAGGGCGACGTGGTGAAGCCTGATGGGAGTGAGGAGCACGCACCAAACATGTATTTGTGCGCCATTAACTTCAATATCTTGCCAATCTCTCTGAAATGTGAAATTTGTTGAACTGTTACATTTTGGACTGTTACTTAAAAATAGGGTAACATGGAAGAATAAAAGGGCCATGTGACTTTTTTTTAGATTTCTGCACAATTAGAAGTTTGATGATTTTGATATTAAAAGGGCCCCAGATTTTCTTTCTGCACAGAAGCTTGCAAGATATCCACATTTACAAACAATGACCAGGGTTGCTGTCCTTACAGTGAGTAGACTGTTAATCTCAATCACTGGATAGTTTAGAAATGTCAGAGTTTATAAATTACTTTAAATTAAACTGTAGATTATAGAATGGAATAGTTTCAAAGCCTGTTAATCAGCATTCTATGTGGATTCAAGGTCTATGAGATTCACGTTTCCATGGAGATGGGCTTTAAAATGGGGACAGGTCATAAAAAGCCATTGTCAAATCAGTTTACAATATTTTCTTAACATATAGATGAACCTCAGTGTGCAAGACTATGAGAGTGAAAGAGAGGGAAAGCAGAGAGATAGCTGCAGCCAGTGTATTGTTCATCTTGCAGAATTCAAGTGGGATTAAATAGATAAAGTTCAAATTAAAGAGTCCAAATTCATGAAGATTTAATCCAGGTTGGAAAATTTACCCAACTTCAGTGTGGGATCTCAGTAGTGGAATTCCAACCCATGTTGGCCGAACATCAACCTGAGGTTCTGAATTATTACTGACCTAGTGCATGAATAAGAAGGGTTTCGTGGGATATGGCCCAAATGCTGGCAAATGGAATTAGATCAGTTCGGAATATCTGGTCAGCGCAGGTGAGATAGAATGAAGGGTCTGTTTCCTTGCCGTACAAATCTATGCCTGTATGAGTCACTGTAGAAGTCAGTTCAAGGATTATAGGCTTCCTGGTTGAAAAAGGAAAATAGAAAAATGGCCATCAAAAGCTAAGAAGAGCTTTGAACTGGTTCCTAAGAAATGGAGTATCCACTAAAGAGACAGAGTAAAATCTCACAGTAGAGAGGAATTTTTCTGTCTGTGTAAAAGTTAAATCTTCTCAATAGTTTAGAGTTTAATTTCCTACTATATAGTATTTTAAAAAGGTTGTTTGTAGTTTATTATAATAAAAGTCATAAAATGTTAAATTCTGTTCTGCAATCCTTGCACTAGAAATTTGAATAACTCTCCAAAGGTTATCAGACTCTGAGGGGATCCTAACGTCAGCTGCAGACCCCTTGAAGGGTCCAGAAGCAAAAACACTTAAGGGTGGTAGTAACTTTGATGACTACTGTCCACTAGATCCACTTGGCAGCAGAGCAGGAGGAGCTGCACTGGCATCTTGTTCAGATGCTGTCAATGTATTGTACAAGAGAGAGAAAATGAGCAGTGAGCTGCAGCTCATCGGAGGCTGTATCCAGCACCCTAGTGTACAGGCAGATCATAAGCTTCTTGGAGATGTCAGAATAGCAATGTCTCAGGGGGCTCAGGGTTTTGTTTCAGTGATGGCAGACATTTGCAAAATATTGGCACAGGTACATTGCAAAAGCAAGAGCAAAGGCAGTGTAATTGCTGAATAGTGGTAATTTCAGTGGACAAATAATTCAGAATAAAAGGCCAACATTCTCAGGCGTTGTGTTCAAATCCCCGCATAACAGATGGTGAAATTTGAATTCAATGAAAATCTGGAATAAAAAGCCAGCCTAATGATGACCTAATCATATTGTCCATTGTTGTAAAAGCCCATCTGGTTCACAAGTGCTCTTAAGGGAAGGAAAATTGGCATCATTACCTTGTCTGGCCTCCAGCAATCTGGCTGATTTTAATTGCCCTCTGGGTAATTGAGATGGAGATTTAATGTTGACCTAGCCAGTGACACTCAGATTCTGTGAGCATTATAAAAAAAAGCTGTGTGAGCTTCACTATTTACATATTAACAACACATCTCTTGTGAGGGGGAGAGTTGTTCACATACAGCTGGACACACCGCAGTTAAATGTGGAAGTTAATGAGTGGGAGTTAGTTTCTACATGCTGTCAATTTACTCAGCTTAAAACCATCCCTGCTTAACTCATTCCTAAACCCATGTATTCCTGCAAATAAAAATTTAGCCTGTTGTCATCGAATCTGAAGAAATAGCCAAAATAATTTATTGAACCTTTATTGGTCAGTGCATTGAGTATAGGAGTTGGGAGGTCATACTGCAGCTGTACAGGACATTGGTTAGGCCACTTTTGGAATACTGTGTGCAATTTTAATTTCCCTGCTATTGGAAGATGTTGTGAACCTTCAAGGGTTCAGAAAAGATTTACAAGGATGTTGCAAGGGCTGAGAGTTTGAGCTAGAAGGAGAGGCTGAATCGGCGGAGGCTGTTTTCCCGGGAGCGTTGGAGGTTGAGGGGTGGCCTTATAGAGGTTTATAACATAATGAGGGGCATGGGTAGGCTAAATAGACAATGCCTTTTCTCTGGAGTGCGGGAGTCCAGAACTAGAGACCATAGGTTTAAGGTGAGAGGGGAAAGATTTAAAAGGGACCTCAGGGGTAACAGAGCGTGATGCGTGTATGGCATGAGCTGCCAGAGGAAGTGTTGGAGGCTGGTGCAATTACAACATTTAAAAGGCATCTGGATGAGTATATGAATTGGAAGGGTTTAGAGGGATATGGGCCAAATGCTGGTAAATGGGACTAGATTTATACAGGATATCTGGTCAGCATAGCAGAGTTAGACCAATGGGTCTACTTCCCTGCTGTACATCTCTATGACTCCATGAATTTAACTGAATGTACCAATAAACTATGACATTTAGTTGGTCATATATTGATTTCTTACACCTTGTTACTGCTGCTCCAAGGTTTTCAGCTTGCACACAGTATTCCAAAAGTGCCTAACCAATGTCCTGTACAGCTGCAGTATGACCTCCCAACTCCTATACTCAATGCACTGACCAATAAAGGTTCAATAAATTATTTTGGCTGTTTCTTCAGATTCGATGACAACAGGCTAAATTTTTATTTGCAGGAATACATGGGTTTAGGAATGAGTTAAGCAGGGATGGTTTTAAGCTGAGTAAATTGACAGCATGTAGAAACTAACTCCCACTCAGTAACTTCCACATTTAACTGCGGTGTGTCCAGCTGTATGTGCTGCCTTTTGAATGAATACTGTGCAATATCCTTATTACAGCGATGCACAGATACTCACTGGAATCTTGAAATGATTTGACACAAAACACCACTCTGACAAAATCTAGCTGCACCACACAGTTTCATATTCTCACACCCACAGTCGTCCAACATTCCCTCAAATCTACTCCCACGCTGCTGCTGTAACTTTCACTAGCAATGCAGCAATAATTTTTTTCTACATCTATAAGAAAAGCCATGGGCGTGGAGCAGGAGCTATTTTGAAGAAATTCTGGACCATTGACCGCTGTCTGGTTACTCTTTGGATGTGCTTCTGACCATTCCTGACAGCTTAATAATTCTTTAAAAGAATAGGTATAATGGACTGCAGTAGACAAAAAGTGGAGGAGTTTCCCACTGACTTTAAGAAAGAGGATGTTGGAAAATCCATGGGTTAAGAAGACCAAAGCATTGGAGCAGGACCAAGCCAAAAACCTATTCTCAGATGAGATTTTACAACTTCATTCCCATGTTCCATCTCTGCCAATTCATTCCTCAAGGAAGCAAAACATCAAAAGACAGACACAGCCAATTTTATCACCAATCCTCTTGTGTTTTTTGTCGGTGTTCCATGCAGGTCAGACAAAGCACAGGAATTTCAATAGAAATGGCTCCACCTAACAACGGTCAGCAAGTTCTTTTCATAATTCATATCAAAGGAGTTCAGTAGATGAGCTGAGGCAAATGCCCAGTTAAAGTAGTCAACATGAGGATATATCAAAAGGTTGAATCTGGAAGTGGATGAACAAGATTCTCTTGCCTGGCGAGTCAGTTGCAGGCCTTGAGATACTGACTTCATGGTACCTGCTGATGAAAGACAATTGCCATCTGAATATCAACATCTTAGCAAATCGTATGACTTTGCCTAAACCAACCTACAAGGTGTGTCATTAACTATGTTCGTCCTTTATAGTTATGCAGCAATACAAGGTGACCTATTGCCACTGTCATGCATATTGATATGTCTCGCAACTCAAATGGCATTTATAGCAAAGTTCCTAACGCCAAAGATCTCATGTACATAGGAAGAACAAAGCCTTGAACTCTAATTAACTGAAGATTCTCTTTTAGAGCTTGGATATAAAATGATGTATTGGATGACAGGAGACACTTCATAGGACTTGCTATCTGAGGATTTTCTCCTATACATTGGACACGATGGAGGTGTGCTCAGCAGCAGGTACTGTATGAATGGTATGACCTAGACAGAATAGCAGCGTCAATTGTAGAAATTAAACACAGTATACTGCCACTGAATAGAGACACTAGGATATAAATACACCGAGTACACATTCTCTGAGCCCTTTGTAAGAAAATACGAATTGATTGCATTTTATTTAATTGTTTTTCCCAGGAAGTTTCTTTCTGGCTAGTCCAGCATGGAATGAAACACTGAAATAGGCATCCACTAGGATATTCAGGCAGCAAAAGGGTGAATGTCAGAGTGTTGGTTTGAAATGGCTGCAGAATGGTAGAATGGGTAGATCTGCAAATGAAATGGTAATGTTGGTCACATCAGTGAATGTCTGCATGGGTGGCTGGTACACCGTTCTTGCTATCTGCAGATTTGTGCTGAGGACAATGTATGATTTGCTTTGATTTATTGTTGTCACATGTACCTAAATATTGTGAATTTTTTTGCATGCATTACAGGCAGCTCATAGCATACAAGGATATACAGATCATAGGGTGTTTAGATAGAGCGAGGCATACAAGGTTACAGCTGCACAGGAGGAACACAAAAGCAAGATCAGCATTAGATTTGAAATTAGAGAGGTCCATTCAGCAGTCAAATAACAGCAGGGAAGAAGCTGTTTCTTGAACCTGTTGATATGTGTGTTTAAGCTTCTGCATTTTCTGTCTAACAGAAGAGGTTGGAAGAGATTATAACCAGGATGGGAAGAGCCTTTGATGATGCTAGCTGCCTTTCCGTGGCAATAAGAAGTGGAGATGGAGTCACAGAGTCATAGAGATGTACAGCATGGAAACAGACCCTTCGGTCCAACCCGTCCATGCCAACCATATATCCCAACCCAATCTAGTCCCACCTGCCAGCACCCGGCTTATATCCCTCCAAATGCTTCCTATTCATATACCCATTCAAATGCCTCTTAAATGTTGCAATTGTACCAGCCTCCACCATTTCCTCTGGCAGCTCATTCCATACCCGTACCACCCTCATAGATGGGAGGTTAGCTTATATGATGGTGTGTGCTGTGCACCCAACTTCCTGCAGTTTCTTAGGTCCATCCCAGGCTGTTATCTGGATAGTATGTTTTCTATGACACATCTGTAAAAGTCAGTGAGGGTTCTTATCAACTTATCGAATTTCCTAAGCCACCCAAGAAGGAAGAGGTGTTGTTGTGCCTTCCTGACCGTTACATCTACATAGGAGGTCTGAGGCAGATTGTCTGTTATCATCAGTCCTAGGAACGTGATGCTCTCGACCCTCTCCACCTGATGTAGCTAGGGGCGTGTCGTCCGCCTTTCTTCCGAAAGCCGGTGATCATTTCTTTAGTTTTGCTGACATTGAGGGAGAGATTGGTATCTTTGCATCATGACAACAAGTATTCTATTTCCTTCCTGTGTTCTGATTCAACATCTGGTCTACAATGGCGGTGTCATCAGAGAACTTGTAGTTGGGCTCATATGAAATTTGGCCACACCGCCGTGAGTGCCCAGGGAGTACAGTCGGGGGGATGAGTATGCATCTTTACGGGGCACCAGTGTTGAGGAATATCATGGAGGAGATGCTATGGTCTGTTTTTACTGATTGCAGTCTGTGGGTCAGGAAGTTTAGGATCCAGTTGCAGAGGGCAAAACTCCTAGGTTTTGGAGTTTTAAGATTAGTTTGGTTGAATTTATAATGTTGAAAGCAGAGCTGGAGTTGATAAGTAGGAGCCTGACATAGGTATCCTTATTTTCCAGATGTTCCAGGGCTAAGTATAGGGTGAGAGAAATGGTGTCTGCTGAGGACTGTTTTTCTGGTTGGCAAATTGCAAGAGATCAAGGCAGGCTGGGAGGCTAGAGTTGATTCCTAATGAAAGGATCTTGCCCAAAACGTTGATTCTCCTGCTCCTCTGATGCTATCTGAGCTGCTGTGCTTTTCCAGCACCACATTCTTGACTAAAGCTGATGTGAGCCAAGGCTGATCTCTCAAAGCACTTCATGATTATGGAGGTCAGAGCCACTGGGTGGTAGTCATTGAGGCACGTTGCATGTGTTTTCTTTGGTACTGGGATAATGGTGGTCTTCTTGAAGCAGGTGGTCACTTCAGATTGTACCAAGGAGAGGTTAAAGATATCTGTGAATACTCCTGCTAGCTGGTCCTCACAGGATCTGAATGCACAACCAGGGACATCAACTGGGCTGGTCGCTTTAAAATTGAATAGATTAGATTAGATTACTTACAGTGTGGAAATAGGCCCTTCGGCCCAACAAGTCCACACCGCCCCGCCGAAGCGCAACTCACCCATACCACTACATTTACCCCTTACCTAACACTACGGGCAATTTAGCATGGCCAATTCACCTGACCTGCACATCTTTGGACTGTGGGAGGAAACCGGAGCACCCGGAGGAAACCCACGCAGACACGGGGAGAACGTGCAAACTCCACACAGTCAGTCGCCTGAGGCGGGAATTGAACCTGGGTCTCTGGTGCTGTGAGGCAGCAGTGCTAACCACTGTGCCACTGTTCCACCCACTTATAAAATCATGAGAGGCAAAGATAAGGTGAATAGCAAAGGTCTTTTCCCCAGCTCTCAAAGCACTTCATGATTATGGAGGTCAGAGCCACTGGGTGGTAGTCATTGAGGCACATTGCATGTGTTTTCTTTGGTACTGGGATAATGGTGGTCTTCTTGAAGCAGGTGGTCACTTCAGATTGTACCAAGGAGAGGTTAAAGATATCTGTGAATACTCCTGCCAGCTGGTCCTCACAGGATCTGAATGCACAACCAGGGACATCACCTGGGCTGGTCGCTTTAAAATTGAATAGAATGCCTACAGTGTGGAAACAGGCCATTTGACCCAACAAGTCCACACCGCCCTTCTGAAGAGTAACCCGCCTAGATTCATTCCCCCTACTCTATTAGTCTACATTTACCCCTGACTAATGCACCTAACCTACACATCCCTGAACAGTATGGGCAATTTTGCATGGCTAATTCCCCTGACCAGCACATCTTTGGATTGTGGGAGGAAACCGGAGCACCCAAAGGAAACCCATGCAGACACAGGGCGAATGTGCAAACTGCACACAGTCGTCCATGGCTGGAATCAAACCCGGGTCCCTGGCGCTGTGAAGCAGCAGTGCTAACCACTGAGCCACCATGCTGTCCCTTGGGTTCACTCACAAGAAGGCTGAACTGACATCTGCATTGGTGACTGAGGGAACATCAGGCTAGGTGACACCATGCCACTGGTCTTCCGAGTGTAAAAAGCATTCAGTGCATCAGGGAGGGATGTGTTTTTATCTTCTAATTTGTTTTGTTCCATTTTGTATCCCATTAAGTCACATAGGCCTTAGACTCATTGCTAGTGTTGTCCTTTGCTGCTGATATATCCGAGGCATATGAGCACAGTTTGCCGAAGATGGCAGAGTGGGTGGAGAAGGTGGTTAAAGAGGCATGTATCTATGTATAATGCACCATTACAAAGAAGCTACGACAAATCTTTGCTCTATTTGGGCTCTATTTGGGCTGTATTGGAGCAATGTCTCCAATTTTGAGCACCATACTTTAGGAAGAATGTGAAGACTTTTGACAGAGCACTAGAAAGATCTCCAAGAATGGCTCCAGGAATGAGGGGCTTCAGTTGCACAGATTGATTGGGAATCTGGAGTTGTCCTCCTTAGAGAAAGTTAAGGTGAGATTTGATAGAGATGTTCAAAAGCATCAGGGGTCTAGAGGATGTAAAGCGAGGGTAACTGTGCTCATTGGGAGAAGGATCGGGAACCTGAGGAATTCTTTTACGGTGTTGGCAACGTAACCAACATTGGTACAAGACCAGCTTTTTTTACACAGTGCATGATTAGGATCTGGAACACACTATCTGAGACTGTGGTGAAGGCAGATCCAATCAGTGCTTTCAAAATAACTTGGAAAATCACCTTAGAGGGAATAAAATTCAGGGCTACAAAAAAGGACAGGAGAGTGGAACTAGCAAGTCACTCTATCAGAGATCAAACACAGAATTGAATGGCCAAAGGGCCTCAGTCTGTATTGCAAATATTGTGCAATTCTGTATTTCAAACATCATCTTAGTGCCTGTTTGCAGATGCCTTTACCTGCCCTACTGTTCCCATACAGTGGGAATCCATTAACAGCGGCATGCTTCGGAGAAGGCTGCTGATTTTCACTGGCACAAACTGTTGCTATGACTTATTCTAAGCTGAGGTTTCCCACCCACTACAGTTCCACTTGAGATCCCCTTCAGTCCAAAGATGTGTAGATCAGGTGGATTAGCCATGGGAAATGCAGGATTTCAGGGATAGGGTCGGACATTGGGCCTGAGTGGGATGCTCTTCAGACGGGCAGCACAGAGTCAAAGGCCTGCTTCCACACTGTAGGGATTCTGTGATGCCTTTCTCCCAGACCCTATGGTTTATATTTTCAAAGCAACTAAGTTAACTGGGCTATCTCAAATTAACAAAAAGATGAGTTAATTGATTATTAAATGTGAGAAGAAACAATAGCACAACATACATATAGAGAGATTTGAAAATGTGTTGAGTCTAAAAAGACAAAAGGTTAATAAGTTGACAGGTCAGATTCTGAATTGTGCATCAAGAGTGGATAGCTGAAAACTGGCCATTGCAGTGGTTGTTACCAGTACTTGGCAGTTGAACAGTTGATTGCTGGCCTTATAGGCCAATTCAAATTCTTTTGCTACAAGTGCTTTAGACAGTAGCTGACTGGCTGAATTCAGAGTGGAAAAGAACTTTTTTCTTCCTATGTCTGTAGGTCAGGGGTGTTTAAATGGCTGCTCACAGAGCTGTGACTCTCACAGCACACTAAAATCCAGCAACCTGCAGTAGATTGGTGGAATCACCCTTTTAAAGGGAAATTGCCTTTAGAAAGGAAAGCCAACTGAACCATATCATTTCTTCACACAAACTATTCAGATCCCTGGAGTTGCAGGGGATGATAGCACCGAAATGGAGTTCATGGTCATTTAAGGCAACTCAGGGCCACACAGCAATGATGGAAATGAGTCTGGTAGATAAGTGTTGCAATCACAGTGCCAGCACCCAAGAAGCACAATGATTGAATCTCACTCCCTTATTGTCTACCACCCTTAAGCCATGCCCTACATTACAGTCCGTGTATGACCAAGACATCCGCCCTTTCCTTTTTCTTTCAGGTTTCACAATGTCACACTCATCATCTCTCCCTGTACACTGCCTTTCTGTCCTCATTTAGATTAGATTAGATTCCTTACAGTGTGGGAAACAGGCCCTTCGGCCCAACAAGTCCACACCGACCCTCCGAAGAATAACCTACCCAGACTCATTCCCCTACATTTACCCCTGACTAATGCACCTAACACTATGGACAATTTATGATATTAGTGGATGTGCAGGTAAAACTTTGATGGATGTGGAAGGCAGTTGATCTTCCGTAATTACACCGGCACCACTCCCCACCTCTTCCTCCGCTACATTGATGACTGCAGCAGCCAATTTGTGTACAGCAATTTCCTGCAAGCAGCAATGAAATAATCTCTTTTTTTAAGTGGTGGCTGTGTAACAAATATTGCACAGGTATCGATAGATATCCCCACTCTGCTTTAAATAGAGCCCTTGGATTCACAGGGAGCAGGCAGGGCCTTGGTTTAATGTTTCATTGAAAGACAGCACCTGCAGCAGCGCAGCACTCCATCAGCTCTGCACTGAAATATCAAAGCGGATTAGATTATATGCTCAGCTCCTTGAAGTGGGCATTTAAACCTACCAGATTCAAAAGCAAAAATGATACAACTAAACCACAGCTAAAACATGAACAGATTTAATGGTCTTTGTTTACATATTCGTCCGGGATCATTCCCAGAATCTCCAGCTGAAGTCACGACAAAAATCAGAAGAATATCTGAAAAATATTCAGGCCTGCTGTCCACTCCTGGGGAATCACAGCTAAGTTTGAATATGTTCAGACTTGACATTCATATGTAAGGCCTTTTCAGAAAAGGTCACTGATAGTTAATTAACAGGAATCCAGTGATTTCCCCTTCACTCTTCACAGGAGCGCTTTACTGGATTAAAAATCTTTAATAATCCATTATCAATATATTTGATATTAACACTGGAGTCATTTGCTTGACTGCTGAAACACGTATTGGCAAAAGCTACCTCAAAAATTAATAAAAGCCCATAAGTGTGGACATTGAAAAAAAACCCAGGAAGTGCCAGAAATATACTCTTAAATCACAATACAATTTGAAAACAGAAAAGACAGGTTATTGCTTTGGGCATAGATCACTTATCAGAATATATAAATAAAACAACCAATAATAAACAGCTACAAAAGAAATAAATTGGATTTTTCAGCTGCTAGACCTATGTCACTTTAAAAATTAGACATGAAGTGTTTTTAATTGAATATGGTGATGCTTTCCTGTGACAGAGACCTAGCACCCCACAGGGCTAAAGGGTGGACAGGTCCTGACATCATCTGTGTTATATTTTCATGCTGCGACAGAATCGTTAAAGCGAATCATTGTGCAGACGTTGCCATGGTTACACTGGCAGAGGCTCAAACTTCAGTTGTGATGAATGCTCCCACCCGCAATGTTAATCTATCTGTCTCTTTCAGATGCCACTGTAAAAAATACACTGAAAATGCTCAAGCCTGAAATGAAAACAGAAAATGCTGTAAATATACAGCAGATCTGTCAGTACCTTTAAAGGGAGAGGACTATTTTTCATCTGGAATGTACATGAGAGTGGCACTTAGGTAAAATGGTCATTTATTTTATCTTTCCTGAAAGGTCTGATGTAAATTTCCAAGAATTCTGGGCTGAGCCTTACATTTTTTTGGGACAGCATGAGTTGTGTCAAGGACTTACTCCTCCCCGGGTACCAGCAGTGTTGGCCATGATACCAGATCATGCCAGCCTTGTCTGAGGTTGTCACCCAGGTCAGTGCAGTCTTAGACGGCTGGAGGAACGCACAGTAGGGAGACTGCTGACAACCATGACAATGCTCCTAGCTTTGTACTTCTGCTAAATGTCATGGCTGTACAGCAGTACTGTGAGCTTAATATTCCGAGCTGAGAACGAAGGTGCAAAAAGGCAAGGCAAGATAGACTCAAGTAGACTCAAAGTGTAGGACCACAATGGAGCAAGCGATCAGGCTGGAGATACTGATGGTACAGTCTAAGAGCTGGGTCCATCTCCCTGAGTGCACAGTGTTCCAGCTGCAGCTTTATAATGATAGTGCAGCCTGAGGTGCAGCATTGAAATTCTGCAGCATCCTGTAAGTGGATTGGAGATGTGCTATGAGGATTGTTAACTGTTGGCACATGTCATATGTTAATGCCCATGGACATGCTGTGTACATGGCCAGCAGGTAAGGTTCATACCCTGCGATGTTGGTGCCCTGTGTCCAGCCTGGAGATTCTTTTGAGTGTGCAGCAAGCTGAATCTGGCAGGTAGCTGGTCTGGCTGCCACTCTCTTGATGTCTAGCTTGTTTGGTGCATTTGGTAAGATTTGAAGCTGAATATTAAAGAGGCAATTTGTGCTGTTAATAAGGTGTTGAACAAGCATTCATCCCCCCTAATTGGCAACTCACTGCTACCTAGAGAGAAGCTCCCTGTGCCACTTCACAAATGCATTAAAGAGGCAGCAAGATGCTTGACAGACTTCTCATCCAATTCTGTCACAAATCTCATTAAAGCCCATGTCACTTATTTCCCCATAAGACTCTGTCCTCTGATTTTGTTTATATCAGATTTTGATTAGTGTCTTTTGTATTTTGTGTCTATAATGTTATGCCTTAACCAAGTCTTACATGCAGCAGTGGATAAAGGTGGCTTATTTAAACTATTTAATCAGCAGGAATCATTCTGACAGTGAAAGATGGGCAAGGACCAAGAAAATGGAACTTGCTGACTTCTCTAGGGCTTCAATTACAACATGCCTTGTCCTATTTTCAGATCCATATTTCCTGCCAGTATACTCTGAAGTGTGTCCATTGACAATTAATGTAAAAGAAAATCACATATATGGAAAGGTAAATAAGTATTTCATTAAAATATATGAGACCAGTAAATCCACCATTTGCATCCATCTTTGAAAGTTAACATGAAAGATTCATATTCATGTTGCACCTTTCACATTCTCTGGATTTTGCAAGCGTTAAAGCTAATGAATTATCTTGAGGTAGAGTTACTGCTGTTGTGCAGATGATTGTGACAAACGTTTGACACATAACAACATTGCATAAACAACAATGAAATGATTGGCCAGGTGAAATACTTATAGAGGTAATAGGATACAAATTAGGACTATGGAGAAACAAAAGGGGAACAAGATTAATTGGAAAGCTCTTTCAGTAGAAAGTACAAGCATGGTGGACTGAATGACCTCCAGTGCTCTCTGATTCTAATGTTTGTTGATGGGTAATTCTTGGTTATGACACTGTATCAACCCATGTCATAGAATCATAGAATTTCTACAGTGTGGAAGTAGGCCATTCAACCCATCAAATCCACACCGTCCCTACATAAAGCATCCACCCAGATCCACTGTTCTACCCAATCCCTGTAATCCTGCATTTCCCATGCTACTCCAGCTAGCCTGCATATCCCCTGAACAGTATGGGCGATTTAGCACAGCCAATCCACCTAACCTACACAGACATAGGGTGAGTGTGCAAACTGCACGCAGACAAGTAGGCAAGGGTGGAATCAAACCTGATACCTGGCTCTGTGACACAGCAGTGCTAACCTATGAGCCCACTGCTCCGCCCTATGTCCTAACAGCAAAACTTAGAATCCCTTTATCATTTAAGTAGCTCCATTGAATCACCTAGCTGTCAGCTTTCTGGACTCAAGAGAATATGAGGCATGTTTATATGCAACCTACCCTTGCAACCTAACCCATTTTTCTTCAACAGGCGACATCAGATTTCTTATATTTGTATAAGCAGGAGATGGGGACTCATTTCTCCTAAAATGATACAGTTGAAAAAGTAAAATTCCCTCACTACCACACTGAGGTAAACCAATCTACATTTTGTATGGCACGCTAGTATGTCTTGAACCCAGACATCTTTAATTCAGAGATACAAGTTCTAACACCGGGTAGAGGTGACACTGGATCACTGAATTGTAATTTACCGCTCTAATAAAGGTAAATGATGCAAATGTTTTCTGGATTCGAGCACTTTCTATTCTATTGTATGGTTCGTCATCTGTAGTGTTATCTTTGTTGCAAATGTTACTATTTCACTTGTGACCAGAGATCAAACAGAGAAAGAGCAAAATCTGTGGTGTGCCTTTGGATCACTGCAGCTACGCTGGTAAATGCCACTTGCATTCCTGTAAGTTCATAAAGGGCATGCCTGCATAATTAGACCTCTACACTGTAATGTGCAGGCTGAAACCACTGCTTGCTTGAAATACTGTGGAAGCCTAAGTAAAGCGAACGCATATTACAAATTTTAATCTATAATGTTAAAAATTTCAAATAAAACAGCAATATAAGAGATGATAAGGAAATGTGTGTTTCAAGATACTAGACAGCACAGCACTGATTGTAAAAAGAAACTCATCTATGACTGTTTTGGAGTTTGCTGAATGTGTCAGTCAGATGGTGACACTAACACTGCAAAGATTAGATTAGAATATCACTTCTTGGTGCAAAAATATATTTTTAAATGCTTCAGAATGTGAAATATGCTTTAATTAGCTACATCTTCAAAACAGGAGCAGAGTAAACAACACAAAGCATGTATTCACTAGGTCTGTAATGACTCAGGTGCTATGGACTGCGTGAGAGCAAATTGAATGTGTGCATTGAACTCAAGTCAGGCTCAGGATCAGTGTCAACAAGTGCAAAACAAATCCATCAAACCACATATGGTATTGCAGTAGCGCCTCTGCACTGTCCCCTGTCATACAGATCGCTGGATCATCAGAATGATGTCAGGTCCCTCTGGTGCATCTGCTTGTAACTAATGAGCTCAATTCAGAATCCACAGGTCATGGTCCATTGGTTGCATGCAGCATGATCTCTTTGAAGTCTGGTTGTTGCTGCAGGCATTATATGGTTCTGCAATTTTCTCAATTTCTCTTTCTCCCACTATTTACATGCTTGGGTGTGATATACTTTTGTAAGCTCCTGTAACATAAGGGTAAGATGTGGGTCATGTAAATACTGAAGAATTCAATGAACTTTTATTTCGGGGCCCTTGGTATTTACTTATGTACACTACATTTACAGCTGCTTGCATGTCTGTGTTCAGCTCAGTAATTCCAATGTGCTGCAGCACATTTTCCTCAGCATGTCCTATTGCAAGAGGACTGAGCTCAGTAAGAGGGAAGTGGAGAGCTTTACACAATCAGATCACATGCCAGCATGATATGGTGATGACAGCATAAACCTGTCCCTTAAAGGTATAATCGGCATTGAGACATTGCACAACAGTATCACTTTCCCTGAGATGAAGAATATCTAGCGCATCGTCTCATAAACGTTGATGTTAAATTTCAAAGTGTTTTATATTATTTCTTCTACTTACTGCGCAAACGTTTAGCTCAAAGTAAAACACTTGTTTCAGAAGCTCAAGGTTGGATGCTCATGTGTCTGTCTGTGACAGAACAAAAGCAAATGGACTTTCAAATAGCAAGTGGGATTCTGAAGCCCCAGTTTTGTTTCCAGCAATATTTGTCAGTGTGAACTAAGGGTGTGAGTCAAAACTGAAAAGGCACCAGGATATTGGATGAATCCCACTTCTCAACAGTCCCCAAATTGCCCAGGACAATCCACCCATGGGGCAAGATAACTCATGAGGAGCTGCTGTCCAATCACAGGACATTTCTCTCCAACTGATAGGTTCACTCATGCTCCAATCAACGACAAACATTGAGGACAAGCAACCTGTCTTGATCTGTGTCAAAGAATGAAAGAGCAGCAGACAAGCAGGAAGCTGGAGGAACCCCACAACAAGCCAGGCAGCATCATAAGGTGGAGAAGTCAACGTTTTGGTATAACCCTTATCCCGAAACGTCGACTTCTCCACCTCCTGATGCTGCCTGGCTTGCTGTGTTCCTCCAGCATCCTGCATGTCTACTTTGGATTCCAGCACCTACAGTTTTTGTTTGTCTCCAACAGAGAATGAAAGAGCAGCAGGCAGATGGGAAAACAAATGATGGTAGTGAGACAGTCACTGGGAGCCATTTTTAACCAAGGCCAGGATGTGCAGCACCTTTAAACAATGCCAGAATCAGGGCCGCCTTTTGCCGAGGCTAGGATTGGGATCCTTTTATTGGATCCAGGAATTCTGTCTACAGGGCGTCGGGTGGGAGCACCTTGGACAAGTGTGGAGGTGGCTACAAGACATTTGTGGAGAGAAGGAGTCTGCATAATGGATGCTGTGGGATAGAATATGGTGAACTGCAAGATGGATGTGGAGGGACAAGAAGGCTTGGGGGAGAAGCAGGTGGCAAGATTGTGGTGGGAGGAAAACTGCAAGGGCAGATAGGGTGACTGCAATGCGAAGATAGCAGTTTTAAACCTGTCAACAAAAACAATACTCAACTAATAAGGATCGGAGAAATTTTAAACCTCACTGAGGTAATGAATTCCTTGTAAATTAAAGTGGAATCTTTAGTTTAAGGCTATGTTGGTTCAGGAACTATAATGCTTGGAAAAAAATGTAGATGATTCTGAACATTGCGGTAATTATTATGTTTAAATCTAAGATTAAAATCTGGAATACAATTAAGTAGGTAGTAACTGCCTGGCTAAAATATTCAGGGTTTGTTGCATGTGTGATGGAAACATATTAACTGTGACCTCACCAGTCTATGGAAGATTTGTTTAGGGAAATCACTTCTAATATGTAGAAATGTGCATGATTCTAAAAATAATTTGTTTCTAACGTATGCCTATTATCATGTACCAAATTAAGTACTGAGGCAGCAAGGATTTGAATGCTTTTCTTGTGTGTTTTCGCTTGAAGGTTAATGGAGATTTGATTATTACTGAGGATACTGATGAGTTCTTCTGATACTATTTGTGTGTAAGTCCAAATACTCGAACTGTCACGTAAACACAGAAGGTATTATTACTTGTGATGCATCACCTAATCATTCTCAGTTAGTGGGCATGTGGGCAGCACGGTGGCACAGTGGTTAGCACTGCTGCCTCATAGCGCCAGAGACCTGGGTTCAATTCCTGCCTCAGGCAACTGTCTGTGTGGAGTTTGCACATTCTCCCTGTGTCTGCGTGGGTTTCCTCCAGGTGCTCTGGTTTCCTCCCATAGTCCAAAAATGTGCAGATAAGGTGAATTGGCCATGCTGAATTGCCCATAGTGTTAGATGAAGGGGTAAACATAGGGGAATGGGTCTGGGTGGGTTGCTCTTTGGAGGGTCGTTGTGGACTCGTTGGGCCGAAAGGTCTGTTTCCACACTGTAAGCAATCTAATCTATTCGTAATCTGTAAAATTGGGTGAAAAGTATTCCCTGAATATCAAAAGGTAGCTCTCAAGAAAAGCAAAAATTGACCCCTGGAGTAAGTAGTGAATCTGCATGTGGCACTTCAGTTCCATTGCCTGGGTGAACATTTCTGCCCCTACACCCTTTGTAGAAAGCTGATGGAGTCTGCAGCAAGTAACTCACCTCCTGAACTACTCAAAGCTTGTCCACTATTGGCAAGTCCAAATTAGGAACGTGATGGAATACAGATATTTGCCTGGATGAATGCAGCTCCTCCAATACTATCAACAAGGACAAAATAGCTACTTGATTGCAACGCCAATCATTGAAGTCCAAAACTCAGTACATATGACAAATACACACAATATGCAAATACAATGAACCTACTACCCAAATAAGTTTACCAGTTAGGAGCATTCAGGAAGAAAACCCATGCGAGGTCTATATGAAGTGTATGCTACTCAATGGATTATTAAACTACCAGCATATCACTATTGGTGAGCCATTTCCTCATAGGCTTCAGTTAAAGCAAAGGCGTTAAATAGGTAATAGAGTGAGAATGAAACGTTCAGTAATGAGCAGCTCTGCTGATTGCAAAAAAACATGAAGAAACAAGTTTTGAATAGGGAGATGACAAAGAACGGGAATCCAAGTGAGGTGCAATGTTCATGGTCTGAAACGATCAGCTCAATGTTGAGTCCAGAAGGCTTTAAAATGCAGAACCAGTAAATGCTTGGCCTGGATTATATTGGAACGCTGCAACAGACCAAGGGCAGAAATGTGAGCATGAAGGCAAACTGGTGAAAGAAAATGGCAAGCAGTCAGAAGCTGGGAGTCATGTCATGTGAGCCAATGTTCCAAACAGTAGTCACCCCAGCGTCAAGGAGACCACATTGTGAACAGCAAGTACAGCATATAATTTTTTTTAAAGTACAAGTAACTCACGTGGAAGGAGTGTTTATGGCCTTGGACAGAGAGGAGAGAGGCAGTTGTTACACCTCCTGTGATTGTATGAGAAGTAGTCATACAAAGAGGAGACTCTGTTGAAGATGATTGAGGAACATATTATGGAGTGAATGGTTGTGTCAGAGTGATGACAGAGGAGGGGAGTGGAAGATATGTGTAGTGTAGTGTGGTATTACGCAGAAGATGTTGAAAATGGTGCAGTGTGATCCTTGCAACATAGAAGCTGTTGGGGGGCATGTGAGGACAAGGGAAATCCTTTTGTCGATCTGGAAGGGAGGGAAATGCATGAAAGCAAAACTGTGGGAAACTGCTCAAACATCTGTTAATCACAATGGGAGGTGAAGGGAGATTTCCTGAGCTGAAGTAAAAGGGAAACTTATCAGAAGCACTGTTGTCAATAGTTGCATCTAAGAATAAAGATGGGGAAACTGAGAATGGAAAGCAATCATTAAAGGAGTTACGGTGTGATGAAGTGTAATCAGATGGATGTGATGATTTAGAGGTGTCAGTGTTGGACAGGGGTTTACAAAGTTAAAAATCACACAACACCAGGTTATAGTTCAACAGGCTTATTTGGAAGCAATAGCTTTTGGAGTGTTGTGTGATTTTTAACTCAGGTGGATGTGGGATGAATATTTGTAGATGGCCTATTCTCAGAAATGGTGGAAGAGAAAACTGGGAAGAAAAGGGAAGTCTCAGTGATAGATGGGTATGGACAGTGAAGAATGGAAAGGAAGCAAAGCTGATGAAAATTTCCAGCTCCAGAAAAGAGCAGAAAACAGCATCAATCTACTCATTAGTTTAACAGCAAAGAAGCTGAGAGAGGGGGCTGAGTAGGATTGGGACAACAGAGGGGGGCCCTGTCTACAGGTGGCACAACAGCTGAATACATGTATTGTTCAACAGCTTTACAAGATTCTGAGGCAAAATTGGTGTCATAATGAAATATGAAACTAAATTCCTAGTATACGGCAAGTAGCAAAGAAACTAATGGTCCAATGAATCAAAAGAAATGAGCTAATTAATTGAAAAATGCTTTGTCATCAAAACCAAATTTTGACAGATAAAAATATAACTGGGATCTAACCATAGGGATCTGTTCTACTGAAAGTAAATATGCTATGGCCCCAGCTCATTATGTTTAAGAATATTAATCACAGCCGTACTGAAAAATATATCTATATTATCCATTTGTCTGTAACACAGGTGATATTACAATTGATTAGGATTTTGAATACTGCATACTCATGGTCAACTAGTTAGCAAGGTTAGATCTCATGGAATACAGGGAGAACTTACTATTTGGATACAGAACTGGCTCGATAGTAGAAGACAGAGGATGGTGGTGGAGGGTTGCTTTTCAGATTGGAGGCCTCTGACCAGTGATGTGCCACAAGGATTGGTGCTGGGTCCACTGCTTTTCATCATTTATACAAATGATTTGGATATGAACAAAGGAGGTATGGTTAGTAAGTTTGCAGATGACATTAAAATTGGAGGTCTGGGCAGTGAAGAATGTTACCTCAGAGTACAATGGACCTTAATCAGATGGGCCAATGGGCCAAGGAAGGCAAATGTGAGGTGCTGCAAATCAGAGGGGACTTATATACCTAATGATAGGATCTTGGGGTCTATTGCCGAACAGAGAGACATTGGTGAACAGGTTCATGGTTTCTTGAAAGTGGAGTGACAGGTAGACAGGATAGTGAAGAAGGCATTTGCATTCTTGCCTTTATTGGTCAGTGCATTGAGTATAGGAGCTGGGAGGTCATGTTGCAGCTGTACAGGACTTTGGTCAGACCTGGTTTGGACCATTGCATTCAATTCTGGTCTCCCTGCTATAGGAACGATGTTGTGAAACTTGAAAGGGTTCAGAAAAGACTTACAAGGATGTTTCCAGGGTTAGAGAGTTTGAGCTGTGCAGAGAGTCTGAATAAGCTGGGGCTGTTTTCCCTGGAGCATTGGAGGCTGAGGGATGACCTTATAGAGGTTTGTAAAATCATGATGGGCATGGATAGGGTGAATAACCGAGGTCTTTTCCCCAGGGTGTGGTAGTCCAAAGCTTGAGGGCACAGATTTAAGATGAGAGGAGAAAGATTTAAAAGGAACTCGGGACAACATTTTCCATGCAGAGGGTAGTGCGAGTATGGAATGAGCTGCCAGAGGAAGTGGTGGAGGCTGGTACATTTATAACATTCAAAAGGCATCTGGATGGATATATGAATAGGAAGGCTTTGGAGGGATATGGGTCAAATAGAAAGTGGAAAATGGAACTAAATTAACCTAGGATGTCTAGTCGGCATGTATGATGCCGTGCAGCTCTATGTCCTACAAATACTATACGAATTCTATATGATAAATTCAGGAAAAGTGCTCATTGATTTTTTTTAAAGTTAAGCTCTGCAATCAATTGCATTTTCTCCCTTTAAATTATAAATGGGCTCTCTTTTGCCCATAGAAACATTAAATACTAGGGCAGGACAAATGCCCTTTGGGCAACGTTGAGGAAAAAATGCCTGCTTCAAAAGGCAAGTCTAAAGTAGGTGAAGGATTCATCCAGCCAGTGCAAATTCCACCCACAAGCTCCAACACAATGTTATAAGTTGTTATTCTGAAGTACTTCAATGGCACTATACTGTAAAATAAAGATTTTGAACTGAAAATTAAAACAATGGGAAAAGAGATGCTTTCATACTCCTCGTGCTTTGCGTTCATGTGAATTGTAAACTCGTATAATCATGGAGCAAATTGAAAATCAAAGCTATACTAGCTGTGAAATTATGCAGGATGAGACTTCCTTCTGCAGGGACTTTCACTCAGCTTCCTTCGAATGTTATAGGTCAGGAGCTGATACTGAATGCAGACTCCATTAATCTTGTAACTTCAGAAGCAAAGCAAAAGCCCCTTTGCCCTGAAGCATGCAAACTCCCTCAAATATGTTTGACCAGATTTTAAGTAATGAATTCATGTCACCCTGGAAAGAAATGATTTTTCAATAAACTGGCTTAGTCCACAGCCCGATAACACTTCTCAGCTTGAACACTTGGCCCTGGCATACATCTTGTGATCTTAGAAAAATAGAGATAACAAAAACAATTCTCTCCATGAGAAGTAGGATTAATTTTTAAAACTAATTTTCACATAACATGCACATAATTAGCTGCAAATGGAGAAATTTGGTTAAAGTCAGCTTGCAGTTCTTTCACAGTGTATTTTGCCTTGATTTAGTTAACAAGTTGCTGAATTGTCTGCATCGATCATGTTATTTGCTCTCAATTTATGTTTGAATACCTTGGAAATTAGACTTTATTTCTGCTCCATGTGTAGCCAAGCAACCACAGACCAAAAACTGGACATTCTAAATTGACCAACAGCCAGAAAAACCAACAACAAGCAGCTACTGGCTACAGAGAACAAGGAAACCAAGGTCAAAGACGCAAAAAGTCTCAGGGGGAATCAGTTACAACCAGCCCAAAGAGTCATAGAGTCATAGAGATGTTCAGCATGGAAACAGACCCTTCGATCCAACCCGTCCATGCTGACCATATATCCCAACCCAGTCTAGTCCCACTTGCCAGCATCCGGCCCATATCCCTCCAAACCCTTCCTATTCATATACCCATCCAAATGCCTCTTAAATGTTGCAATTGTACCAGCCTCCACCACTTCCTCTGGCAGCTCATTCCATACACGTACCACCCTCCGTGTGAAAAAGTTGCCCCTTAGGTCTCTTTTATATCTTTCCCCTCTCACC
>NC_057714.1:12962889-12963555 GCF_004010195.1 Chiloscyllium plagiosum | reverse complement strand
CTTCAGGAAGGGCTTCCTGAAGAAGGGCTTATGCCCGAAATGTCGATTCTCCTGTTCCTTGGATGCTGCCTGACCTGCTACACTTTTCCGGCAACACATTTTCAGCTCTGTTCTTGAAGGAGCCCTATTCTCTCCCGAGTTACTCTTTTGTATTTGTAAAAACTCTTTGGATTCTCCTTAATTCTATTTTCCAAAGCTATCTCATGTCCCCTTTTTGCCCTCCTGATTTCCCTCTTAAGTATACTCCTACTTCCTTTATACTCTTCTAAGGATCCACTCGATCTATCCTGTCTATTCCTGACATATGCTTCCCTCTTTTTCTTAACCAAACCCTCAATTTCTTTAGTCATCCAGCATTCCCTATACCTACCAGCATTTCCTTTCACCCTGACAGGAATATACTTTCTCTGGATTCTTGTTATCTCATTTCTGAAGGCTTCCCATTTTCCAGCCGTCTCTTTAAGTGCGAACATCTGCCTCCAATCAGCTTTCGAAAATTCTTGCCTAATACTGTCAAAATTGGCCTTTCTCCAATTTACAACTTCAACTTTTCGATCTGGTCTATCCTTTTCCATCAGTATTTTAAATCTAATAGAATGGTGGTCGCTGGTCCCAAAGTGCTCCCCCACTGACACCTCAGTCACCTGCCCTGCCTTATTTCCCAAG
>NC_057714.1:12949324-12962846 GCF_004010195.1 Chiloscyllium plagiosum | reverse complement strand
TGTTTGGAAAGTTAAAATCCCCTACCATAACCAGCCTATTATTTTTACAGATAGCTGAGATCTCCTTACAAGTTTGTTTCTCAATTTCCCTCTGACTATTAGGGGGTCTATACTACAATCCCAATAAGGTGATCATCCCTTTCTTGTTTCTCAGCACAGCTGTAATGCTATCCTTTATCAAAGATGCCACCCCCCCTCCTCTTGTGCCTCCCTTTCTATCCTTTCTGTAGCAATTGTATCCTGGAAAATTAAACTGCCACTCCTGCCCATCATTTCTGTAATTGCTATGATATCCCAGTCCCATGTTCCTAACCATGCCCTGAGTTCATCTGCCTTCCCTGTTAGGCCCCTTGCATTGAAATAAATGCAGTTTAGATTACTTACAGTGTGGAAACAGGCCCTTCGGCCCAACAAGTCCACACCGACCCGCCGAAGTGCAACCCACCCAGACCCATTCCCCTATATTTACCCCTGCACCTAACACTACGGGCAATTTAGCATGGCCAATTCACCAAACCTGCACATTTTTTTTGGACTGTGGGAGGAAACCGGAGCACCCAGAGGAAACCCATGCAGACATGGGGAGAATGTGCAAACTCCACACAGTCGCCTGAGGCGGGAATTGAACCCAGGTCTCTCGCGCTGTGAGGCGGCAATGCTAACCACTGTGCCACCATGCCGCCCACTTTAATTTATTAGTCCAACCTTGTCCCTGCCTGCACTGACTGTTTGACGCGCCTCTGTTCTCAACTGTACCAGTCTCAGATTGATCTCTTTCCTCACTATCTCCCTGGGTCCCACCCCCCCACCTTACTAAATTAAATCCTCCTGAGCAGTTCTAGCAACACCATTCTGATTTTTCTCTGCTGGCCACAGAAACATTTGTCTGTACATCTGACTTGGGAGTGTCCTAACACAATTGATCTCTTGGAAGCCGACGTACCCCTCATTGCATCAGAGCCAGTCTCAATACCAGAAACTTGGCTGTTCGTGCTACGTTCCTCTGAGAATCCATCACCCCTTACATTTTCCAAAACAGCATACCTGTTTGAAATGGGTATATCTACAAAAGACTCCTGCACTAGCTGCCTCTCTCTTTTACCTTTCCTGGAGTTAACCCATCTATGTGACTGTATCTGAGACTTTCCCCCCTTCCTATAACTGCCATCCATCACATACTGTTGCTGTTGCAAATTCCTCATCGCTTCTATCTGTCTCTCTAACTGAACCACTCGATCTGATAAGATTCGCAGCCAACAGCATTTATTGCAGATATAATCCGCAGTAACCCTTAAACCCTCTTTAAAAGGTTGTGCATTGGAGAAGTTTTGATCAAACTTTCAGGAACTTTGACTTCTAGCTAGTCCCTGCAGACATGCCCTTCACACCTCTCCGGCATGGTAATAATAAAGGGCATTGGCACAAACCTATTCAATGATTTGAATGCTGCTTATAACTCCATTGGCCAAAGGCCATAGATCATTCTGGAAGGACCAGGATGAGGAAGCCACCCCGTAAGACCCTGCAGCAACACACGAAGACCCAGGAGAAGCTCTGCCCTGACCTGGGAGACCCACTTTCATGGAATAGAGCCAGCCCTGCGTTGGAGAGAGAGGACATTCTAACAACCCAACTCAAACACATGGATTATTGCAGGTAATATCCTTTTCTCAGATGGGATAGAGCTAGTCAGAGAGTAAATATTGTGGGAATTTGGGAAACATTGACATGGTATTTTTAATAAGGAAGAGTTTGTTCATGAAACCACAAACTGAATTCTGTGTCTCTTTGTCTGCTTCCCTGATAAGAGCCCTTGGCTGAAGTATTTTTTATAACAGAAACTAGTCAAAATGTCCAAAGCACGGACAATACGGTGGCTCAGTGGTTAGCACTGCTGCCTCGCAGCACCAGGGACTCAGGGATTGCAGCCTTGGGTGACTGTGTGGAGTTTGCACATTTTCCCCGTGTCTGCGTGGGTTTCCTCCCACAGTCCAAAGATGTGCAGGTCATGCTAAATTGCCCATAGTGTTAGGTGTATTAGTCAGAGGGAATTGGGCCTAGGTGGGTTACTCTTCAGAGGGTCGGTGTGGACTGGTTGGGCCGAAGGGCCTGTTTCCACACTGTAGGGAATCTAATCAGAATGTAGGTACTGGAACGTTGTTGCCATCATGTACAATGAATGTTATTCTTTTAGTTTGGTTTTGTTTCGGGATTTATCTCATGAGCATTTCTGACTGATTGATGGAGCTGTCTGTAAATTGTGCCAGGGGTAAAGAGATACAATGACAGCTGTTGATTTCTGATTATCAAAACTGGATTTTAAAAATATTTGAAGTGGCTCTCATGCCTCCGAACTACTTATCACAAAGTTTTCATCGTGTTCCTATCACTGTGACAATCATCAAGTCAAGGTGTACGAAAGGATTTATTCATCAAGGACTCTGACAAATAAAAACTGTTCTTAAAGAGCGAGTCTTCAAAACTGGGCTGTCTATTGCTTATACTATGGTACATGTACGTACTTAAAACATGTTTCATGCCAAATTGCATCTTGTTGAGGATATTAATTTGAGTGTTGAAAGTATGCTCCAGAAGTATGCCAAATAGGCATCTCATGATGTCAACCTAATTTGACAGGGGCACTGCCATTTTCAATAAAACAAAGAACCCTGCAGGTGCTGAAGATCTGAAACAAGAACAGAGATTGCTGGAGAAACTCAGCAGGTCCAGGAGCGTCTATGGAGAGAAAGCGGGTTAAGGTTTCAAGTCCAGTGATCCTACTTCAGAACTAATAGCAGGTAAAAAATAATAGGTATGCTGAAGACTGGGGATTAGAGGGAAAAGAATAAATGGATAGGTAGACACGGAGCCCAGAGAAAGAAAAAAATATGGTTATGCAGGCAAAAGGATGGATGATAGTCATAGGGTCGTACAGGGTTGTAATAGTAGGGGATTTTAATTTTCCAAACATCATCTGCAACCGCCATTGTGTTCCAGGCTTGGATATTGAGGAATTAGTTAAATGTGTTCAAGAAAATTTTCTTTACATATTAGAGGAGTAAAACTGGACCTTCTCTTTGAAAATAAGGCAGTGCAAGTGACCAAAGTGTGAGTGGGGCCCCAGTGATCATAATCCATTTAGTTTTAGTTGGAGAAAGACAACTTTCAAAAGTTGATTGAAGTAAACTGTTCACAGGTTAAGGGGATGACTGACAAGTGGGAAGCTTTCAAAAAATAGATAATGTTTGACTAATTATTAAAAATACGCAGAGTCAGGTTCCAGTGGGGAGGAGAAAACTCTTTACTGCTGACCCCATTTTGCCTGTATTTGCACTCACCACAACCTCTTGGTCTATGGACTGTAATTCTAGATTAGAGTGGTGCTGGAAAAGCACAGCAATTCAGGCAGGATCCGAGGAACAGGAAAATCGCCGTTTCGGGCAAAAGCCCTTCATCAGGAATACAGGCAGAGAGCCTGAAGGGTGGAGAGATAAATGAGAGGAGGGTGCGGGTGGGGAGAAAGTAGCATAGAGTACAATGGGTGAGTGGAGGAGGGGATGAAGTGATAGGTTAGGGGGGAGGGTGAAGTGGATAGGTGGAAAAGAAGATAGGCAGGTAGGACAAGTCATGGGGACAGTGCTGAGCTGGAAGTTTGGAACTGGGGTGAGGTGGGGTAAGGGGAAATGAGGAAACTGTTGAAGTCCACATTGATGTCCGAGGGTTGAAGTGTTCCGAGGCGGAAGATGAGGCGTTCTTCCTCCAGGCATCTGGTGGTGAGGGAGCAGCGGTGGAGGAGGCCCAGGACCTCCATGCCCACGACAGAGTGGGAGGGGGAGTTGAAATGTTGGGTCACAGGGCGGTGTGATTGATTGGGCCCAGAGATGTTCCCTAAAGCGCTCTGCGAGGAGGCGTCCAATCTCCCCAATGTAGAGCCAATGCAATTCTAGATTGTCTAACACTACAACAGCTTGCCTAACCTTTACAATACCTATGTAACCAACAATCCAATTTGTGACAATTTACATGGATATTTGGGGTACCAATTGAATCAGATTCACTATTTTTGTCTTTCTTTGTGGCCCTCCTTAAACCCCACATTAATCTCTCACCTCCTCTTCCTCCCATTCAGCCCTGCCATTTTGATTTTGGTTTTCTCTCTCAAATCTGTACTTTTTTCATGCTGCTCAGAAAATGTAAACCAACACACACACACTCTTATAGACCCATACCCTCATGCAGACTCTCTCTCACATACTCACCCACACTCACATCCACGCATGCGCCCTCTCGCAGACTTATACCCCATTACATTCACACACATACACATACACACACTCTCACGACACTCACACCTCCCAATACATACACATATAAGTGAACTTATACTTGCTGAATTACATTTTATTTTGCTCAAAAACTGCATGAATCCATGTAAGATTCTGTAAATCACTTTTTTGGAAATAGAATCTGTCTGAACGTCGATGCACAGACAGACAGACTTTAATCTCATGCCTTCAATTCATTCTCTGAATTGACATGGCACCTATTGTTAAAGTTCACTTGAGAATGTAACTTTAAAAAAAAGTTCTAAGATTTATATATGAAAGAACTGAAACTAGCATGGTTATAGTAAAAGATGAGGGACTTAACAAATCCAGGTCTTTTTCAATATATCATTTGAGTTACATCACACTGTAAACTTTTGCTATAAATTCTGTGTCTTACAATCTTAATACTCCACACCCTCCTGCTGAAGGAGTAGCGCTCCGAACGCTAGTACTTCCAAATAAACCTGTTGGACTCTAACCTGGTGTTGTGTGACTTTTAACTTTGTACACCCCAGTCCAACACCAGCACCTCTAAATCTTGTTAGGAATAGTTTGTGAAGGCCAAATGGTCTTTTCTAGTCAACCTCTAAGGGAATATTCTGCCATAACCTCTGCTGGTTAATAGAAAACCAATGTCCTTCTCAGTGTTTCCCTCCAGAATGTTACTCACTTGTGAGCAAGATCATTGGAATCCACACCCACTAATGGACAGGATTGGTCTTGTTTTGATTTTGCCCAAAACACATTTTATGGATGGTACTATCATCCTTCCCACTGCAATTTTCTACTTTTTTGCCGTACGACAGTTGGTTCATATCTTCAGTGTCTAGAAAGGGGGCTGATGGCATAACAGTTCAGGCATAGATATTGTCATTGGCTTGGTTGATGTTGACTGACTACAAAAACCTTTAACAATAATATTCAGACATTAACCAGTCCTTAACAATTTATTCCTCTCCCTCGACATTTCTGTTTCTTATTTGCCTTTTACTTATGGGGGAAAATCATTATGAAAAATTAGTAACGTTCAACGGGGGACCGATGACCCCTGCTCAACAAGAAGCTATCCCCTATGGATTATCTCCACAAGCCAGACACATTTTGTGATTTTCCTTTTGAAAAATATGTAAAGCCTGGAAGTAAAAAGCCAGTTTCAGCCCTACTAGAGTCGACTATTGGGACTGAACTGATTTATGTGTACCAGCCTGCGTTCAGGTTTTGTGGGCAGCACGGTGGCACAGTGGTTAGCACTGCTGCCTCACAGCGCTAGAGACCCGGGTTCAATTCCCAACTCAGGCGACTGTGTGGAGTTTGCACGTTCTCCCCGTGTCTGCGTGGGTTTCCTCCGGGTGCTCCGGTTTCCTCCCACAGTCCAAAGATGTGCAGGTCAGGTGAATTGGCCATGCTAAATTGCCCGTAGTGTTAGGTAAGGGGTAAATGTAGGGGTATGGGTGGGTGGCAGGTCGGTGTGGACTTGTTGGGCCGAAGGGCCTGTTTCCACACTGTAAGTAATCTAATCTAATCTTTTCACACGCTGTGATGATCACAGTTAATGAACCATCCCCATTGTTACCCTTGCATTGGAGGTAAAGACCCTCTTCTCTTATGCTGAGTGGTGGAAGTAAGCTGGCTAGCAGGACAACAAAAGGAAGGCCAACTCCCACTGCATGTGCTGTAAAGTAGTTAGAAAAAGGAATCAGGGCAAAGGAATTTCAATCAGTCTACAAAACTAAGAATCTCACAAATCTTGTTTTCACATGCCAACGTCAACACTAGAAGTGGAAACCAATAACAGCTGCAAAGATCTGCTATTCATGAACCATTCAGAGACTGATCTGTTTAACTTTTTTTTACTTTTTGGACTTGCCTCTTATTCTTAATCTGTGTGTTTGTGTATAGCGTTGGTATTTTTACTTGGGCATAGTAATAAATAAACTCACTTTTTTTGCTAATTCAAGGAAGCTTGGTTAGATTAGATTACTTACAGTGTGGAAATAGGCCCTTCGGCCCAACAAATCCACACCGCCCCGCTGAAGCGCAACCCACCCATACATTTACCCCTTACCTAACACTACGGGCAATTTAGCATGGCCAATTAACCTGACCTGCACATCTTTGGATTGTGGGAGGAAACCGGAGCACCCGGAGGAAACCCACGCAGACACGGGGAGAACGTGCAAACTCCACACAGTCAGTCGCCTGAGGCGGGAACTGAACCCGGGTCTCTGGCGCTGTGAGGCAGCAGTGCTAACCACTGTGCCACCGTGCCGCCCACTAAATTGGTTAAATTGCAACCTTTAAAAGCATAAGTTCATTTGGGTCTGAGAGAAGTGTGTCCACATGCACGGGTATCCTTTGTAAATTCATTTTGCTTCAACCAACCACCTGGGGGCGGGGGTAGTGTGAATAAAGGGAGTGAGTTCATCCCTCTTCATCCAGCACTTTAATAGTTTGGGGTATCCTATCTGGAACTGTATCAAACTGGGGACCTCACCCGTGGTCTCGTCATAACAATACCTGAAATGTTTGTGTTTGGGTAATTGTTATAAAACAAGGCTGCGGGTTGTTAGCAAACCAGTAACAACTTAGCAATGTGACTGCTGACAATATTCTATATTTTCAAAAGAAGCTTTTAGCCATCTTCAGCAAACAATCTCAAGGTTTCAGAGTCTACCTTATTGTTATAGGTAATATCGAAAAATAATTTGTCAAAGAAACTCAATGGGTAATGACATGTTTTCCTGTGAAGGTTGGTCAACAGTTTGCCTAAAACATTTCAAAAGCAATGGTATCTAAAAATCACTTCACCGTTGACCTCAAAATCTGGGTTGATATTAAGTGAATTTAGTGAAAACAGAGTTCTTCAAGATTTTAAGCTCCCACCTGCTTAGTACAAGATTACATCATGAGAAAAATTTAGACCATTAAATTCTGCTTAAAACAAACCCACTTAAAATACTTTTGACCAAATGTCATTCGGACTTTGAACTCAAAGGCACCAGAATGCACAGAAGTAATAAACTCTCAAGTCATTCTGCAATTCTTTTGGTTTCAATGGAACTTATTTTAATTTCATGTCTGCCTGCATATATCAACCTAGTACAGTTCCCTAGAACTAGCAGATAACCCCTGAAGTATATATTTTATATGACATTGAAACCCTAGCTTGTTCAACAAACCAATATTCATGTCATTGCTCAATAAGTCTCTTGTACCAGAATCACTAGTTTTCCAAGATGCCCAAATAGCAATCATAATTCGTTGATTGCTTACCTCTCCCCAGCCACAACCACTAACAAAAATGGTGTTATGATCTCAGTTGATGGTAGTACTGAAGAAGTCATATTCCAGAATTAAATCGAACTTGGTACATTTTTTAAAAAATTAATCTGAATATAGGTTTGTTCGCTGACCTGGAAGGTTTATTTCCAGGCGTTTCATCACCCTACTAGGTAACAACTTCAGTGGGCCTCCGGGCGAAGCACTGCTGATGATTCCTGCTCTCTAATAGGGTGACGAAACATCTGGAAATGAACCTTCCAGCTCAGTGAGCAAACCTACATCCAGAGCCTTAACCTGAGATACAAGTCTTCTCAAAACTCTTTAATATTTAATTAATGTGATGGTCAGTCATTGAAACACATTTGCACAAGGCAGAAAGTTTTCTTTAATGACAGAACAGAGATTTCTTACATAAAAGAAGAAATTGAAAATAAGCTAAATACAGAACATAGTTAGAAATATCTTAAAACACACATCAAAACAATCTGTTTACTGACACTACCCATTGCAGAATTTCAAATCTGCATAAATTGTTCCTCTGTATCAAAATCTTTCAGTTCCACTTTACTGATTCCCCTCAGTTTCTTTCCTGTGAGTTGTGGAATCTTCTGACATGAATATCTACAAAACAAAGCTTAGACTTTACCAATTTCCTATAACATTCAGGTTTCTAATCAAATCTGCCTGTGGCCACAAGTTCCTGTCTACTCCACTTACTAACAAGTCCCCTGTAATGTTGCCCTTCCTCATTTTGCCTCCAGCTGTCCCTGAGCAGCTGAGCCACTCACAGTTCACACTTCCATGGTTTGGGCTGGCCTCCACAGAAGAACATCACTCTCATTGTTTGCCAAAGCCAACAAGCAGAGCAGGATACACTCAGGGGATTCCTCATTACCTCCCCTCCTTCTGTCTGTGAACTCACCCATTCCCTTTCTGATTGCACTTCCTTAAGCTGCAGAGTGAACACATTCTGAAATGTGTGATTCACAAACCTCTCAGGCCCGTGAATGCACCCTAGTGTCCCTGAGCTGCCGCACAAGTCCCAAAACACTGAGCGCAACTTGCTGCAGCTGGAGGCACCTCCCTCCCACATGGTGACCCAGACCTCCAGGGGCTTCTGGGAGATCCCACATAGTGCAGGATGTGCAAATCACAGGCCACAGCTTAACTCGACAGAATTCAGGTGAAAGAAACCTGTCAGCTTTATTTTACTCTGACCCCTATTTAAAATTAGTCTGGAAAAATCTTATTATTGCTTATGTCAAATAGCCAGAATGCCTTTGTTTTGATGTTCTCAAATATTAATAAGCAGTACTTAGGGCTTTAACTTAAATCAAAATCCAGTCACAAGAGCTGAGAGAGAAATACCTGTCAAATACCCACTTGTTTTCCTGTAAAGTCACTCTTAGATTTTGTTGAAGCAGTTTCAGTGTCAGTTTGTCTTCTTTTGGGATCTATCCATGCTCACTGTATGTTTTTGTCTCACCTCCCCGCTCCCGAGTCCTACGCGGGTCCACCGCTAGTCTGTCTGCTTCTGGGACCTCTCCTCTCTCACTGCTGCCTTTGCTGCCTGACCTGCTGTGCTTTTCCATCACCACTCTCATCTAGACGCTGCCTTTCACCAGTCTGCCACCACTCCGAAGCCTCACACTGATCCAAAGCCAGTTTGTCTTCTCTTCAACTCATTTAGGTGCTGGCGATAGAATTAACATTTCAAGCCTGTGACCTTTCCTTCCTCCCACCCAATGTTACCATCTGCAGATCTGAAATCAAGCACAGCCAGAAGTGAATGGAAGAGGGCGACACACAACAGTCGATCTGCATTGCCACTTGCAGTGTTAGATTTATGACGCATGTGTCTTTACTGTAGCTGCATCTGGCTCTCAGGCTCTCTGCCAATTAACACATTGTTCACAATTGTTGTCAGATAGGTATGAAAGAAGCTGCAAATATGATTGGTGATACATTGGCCATATCAACCAAACTCATTTTCCAAGGATCATCCCTCCACTGATGCAGTCGACCTGCATGTTAAAACTCACCAGCAGTTATCTCTCTACCATGAGGGAGCAACATTTTGGTCTTCTGGGTCTATGGCAACTTTATTTTACTTTCCATTGTACAATATGGCATGTTATGAATTTGTAACATAATGTTCGGTGATCTGGTTTGTTGTCAAAACTTATTTTGAAGCTCATTACTTCTTCATGCACATACTATTTGTCAAGGTGAGGTATATTTACTTCTGACTGTATGTACAAATGACAGTGAATCATCACAGAACACTTCACATGCATCATGACCTGTCTAAAAGCTTTCTGCTCTCTCTGGTACAATAAATAGAAAAAAAATCCCATCGAAAACCATGCAAGTGATGGCATGGAGAGGGTGCAGCCTCCGACCTATTCATGAATTATCTCTACTCTCAATCCCAACCTCACCCAGCCTGAGGAAATATGGATCTTGTGGAAATGCATGCCTTTTTCCCCTCTAATCTGACTGTTATTTGCCGCAAGGTAATTAGATTAGATTCCCTACAATGTGGAAACAGGCCCTTCAACCCAATCAGTCCACACCGACCCTCTGAAGAGTAACTCACCCAGACACATTTCCCTCTGACTAATGCACCTAACACTATGGGCAATTTAGCATGGCCAATTCATCTGACCTGCACATCTTTGTGACTGTGGGAGGAAACCGGAGGAAACCCACGTAGACACGGGGAGAATGTGCAAACTCCACACAGACAGTTGCCCGAGGTTAGAATCGAACCCGGGTCCCTGGCGCCATGAGGCAGCAGCGCTAACCACTGAGCCACCATGCTGCAAAGGGCAACATGGACCTGAAAACTAATCTCTAGATGTTTGCCTTCAACCAAGTTAAGAATATTGTGCTATAGTTTCATG
The DNA here is from genome assembly GCF_004010195.1 of Chiloscyllium plagiosum. Lineage (NCBI taxonomy): Eukaryota > Metazoa > Chordata > Chondrichthyes > Orectolobiformes > Hemiscylliidae > Chiloscyllium > Chiloscyllium plagiosum. Next base: position 12,952,330 of record NC_057714.1, on the reverse strand, counting down.
GCTTATTCATTTGCCAATACCCAATTCTCTCATATTATTCTTACTTTCAAAGATTTATACAAAATCTATGGACGGAATCTTCGGGGCTGAAGGATGTGGGCTCTGGCGAAAATTTGGCAGAATTGTGTGAGAAGTCCATATCTCGATGGCCTATCTCAATTCCAGGAGGAATTTGCTGCATCTTTTACCCAAGTTCCAGGCATTGAGGCAAGATTCGTGCAAGTTGCTTATGAAGGCGGATCATTGCTTCTTAACCGCAAATCTTGCCTCATTAGTATGCAGCTTTCTATCATACCACATACTGCAAGCAAACCAGACACCAAAAATTCTCAGAATGGAAATCAAAGCCGGTATCTGGTGACTTCAGCTAGCTGCTTACTCTAAAAGACCAATATATTGGACACAAGGCACCAGCAACTCAGGGTATGGTCCATGGGCACCAGTCACACATAATCCAGGTCAGCAAACACTAATATCTGACATTTGCCAACATCTGAGGACCCATATGGCATATCTTTGATCCACCTACAGCACACTTCAATGCTGCACTCTGACAGCACTGGCAACCTATAATGCTGCAGCAAAGATACTGTGCACTCAGGGACACTCACCCAACTCATGGACTGGACCAGGCTTCATCTCCAACCTGTTCGCTTGCTCTCTTCACAGTCAATCACTCTGAGCCAACATAGATGCATGCCCTGCTTTGCCTTGCCTTTTTAGGTCTTGCCCCTCAACCTTGCCCCTCAACCAGACTCACAGTACTGTTACCTTGCCATGCCATGTAGTACAAACACAAAGCCAAAAAGCTTATCATGGCTGTCAGCTGGCCTCAGGAAAGTCTTCCGACAAGCCTTTGGTCAGAGGATCCTGTCACAGTAAGCTAAGGACATCACCGCAACGGTCCAAGGATTTGGAGCCTTCAGTCACCTACATAGGAGGATCAGTACAAGGACCGTTTTCTCATTAGGGCAGAGGAGCCAAATGTCAGGCAGCACACAAGTGTTCTTGACTCTTCCTGCCCTGCTGTGGGCTGTTTTCCTCCTGGAAAAAAAAGACAAGCAGGTTTAAATGTGATGCAAAAGGGTGGTGCAAGCAGGTAGGTGTCCTGAGTGCATAGGAAACATAGAGGGCCCGCAGGGTAGAAACGTCAGGGGTTTGTAGTTTGTGGGTGTGGGTGAGGGAAGGTATTGCAGGTAACAGTGAGACTGGGGGAGAATGATCTTTGATATGAAGTTGGGACAGTGGCAGAGATAGACTGATGGGAGCTATCAGAGAGTAGGAAAGCGAGAGGACTGAAGAAGGGCATTGACCGTACGCCTATGTTGTTTAATATTTGTCTAGACTACCAAAATCTGAGTGGCACTCTCAGACCAGCCTGGTATGGTCTGGTGTTGTGGCCTCCACTGCCAGTCCTGAGGAAGAGAACATGCCACCCCCACACCACTCCTTCCACCAATTTTCCCTTGTCTGGGGAAAATGTCAGGAACCATACAGGGCTGCTCTGAACTAACAGTGTTTATCCAAAGGTCCTTTTTGAAAATGGCGCCTGGGATGCTGGTCCACTCTAACACATGCTGGCAGTTGCAAGTTGCTCCAGGTACAGTGAGTGGTAGAATGGCACTAGAATTGGACAAGAAGGGCAGACAGGGACTGTGCAGGTCAGGTAAGTTTAGTGAGCTGTGAAGAGAAAACTCTGTAGGCCTTGGGAAGAGAAATCTCCCATGAAGCTCAACAGGATAGATACTTCGCCAAAAATGTACGACTCAGTCCATTGTTCTCTCTGTTACTTCAAACCCAAATTGCCTTAAATATTCTGCTTAACATAACACCTGAGACTGATCGTATTATTTATAGCCCCAAAAATATTTTACTGCCCTTTTAAACACTAAATTCTATTAGCAGCTCTTGTACATTCTTCTCCTGCCATACTTACACTCCTCTGGAATATCACAATGCCTGATAATAATGTTGCTTTCTTCTCATTCATTGTTAGTGTTTAAAACACACTGCACAAACACAATTAATCAATAAAGGAGGCCAAATCATCCTCACACTCAAATGGGTCAGTGTGCTCCCTACTTCAATTAAAGAATGATAGCACCGTGATACACCTATGTGATTCCACTAGCTATCTTTAATATGCATCGTGCATTGACTTGCGACTTGTTTTTCCCTTTTATGATGAATGCCGTGCTAGAGGTGAGGGATGCAAGCACTGAGGTGTGGAGCATTTTTCCATTTCAAACACCCAATTAAACCATCTCCCAGGGAGTGCACAGCACTGCCAGCTGAAGATGAGAGCTGCCTTCACATTGTCACAACAAATTACTACCAACAACAGAGAAATCTCCTGATGAAGGGTTCTCACCTCAGACTTAATTTGTTCCATTCCCAGATGTTGACTGATCTAAAGTAAAAAGCAGATTGTGCTGGAAACTCTCAGTAGATCAGAAAATGTCTATGGTAAACTGGAGAGAATCAGGGTTAATGTTTCAGGTTGACGACTTCTTGTCGCAGTTATATTTCCAGCACTTCTTCCATATTACTGACATCAACAGTATTTTGCTGCTGCATTATTGACTGTCCTGTCAGATATTTAGAGAGTCATAGAGTTATAGAGTCATAGAGATGTACAGCATGGAAACAGACCCTTCGGTCCAACCCGTCCATGCCGACCAGATATCCCAACCCAATCTAGTCCCACCTGTCAGCACCCGGCCCATATTGCTCCACACCCTTCCTATTCATATACCCATCCAAATGCCTCTTAAATGTTGCAATTGTACCAGCCTCCACCACTTCCTCTGGCAGCTCATTCCATACACGTACCACCCTCTGTGAAAAAGTTGGCCCGTAGGTCTTTTTTATATCTTTCCCCTCTCACCCTAAACCTATGCCCTCTAGTTCTGGACTCCCCCACCCCAGGGAAAAGACTTTGCCTATTTATCCTATCCATGCCCCTCATGATTTTGTAAACCTCTATAAGGTCACCCCTCAGCCTCC
>NC_057714.1:12922168-12946222 GCF_004010195.1 Chiloscyllium plagiosum | reverse complement strand
GTTGCTGGAAAAGCGCAGCAGGTCAGGCAGCATCCAGGGAACAGGAGAATCGACGTTTCGGGCATAAGAAGGGCTTATGCCCGGAACGTCGATTCTCCTGTTCCCTGGATGCTGCCTGACCTGCTGCGCTTTTCCAGCGACACATTTTCAGCACCAATTCTCAGAGGTTGATGAGAAGAAATTTACAAAGTTGATGTTGTTGGGATGTTCTGACTCTCATCCTGACACGACGCTTGGATTGTAGTCAATGGATTCACCCAATACTTCTCTTATTTCTCAGTCATTTTACAGTTGATTGGTTCGCTCAGCCACTTCAGAGGACATCAAGAATTAAATCATATGCTGTAGAAAGGAATCATATTTATGGTAGATCAGATCAAAATGAGAGGTTTCCTTCCTTAAAAACATTAATGAAGATCCATCAAACTCTACTTCAAGCTTTGGAAGCACAAGAACACTAAATCAAATCTTATTTTCAATTGAAATTATCAAAGTGTTTTGATAAATAATTATCTAACAAATAAATGGTACAGTTCCTATAGTACTTAGGTTTCAAATGTGCTCCTTCACTTGCCAAAATATTGAGTGCATAACTAGTATTAAATATTGTTTTATGTTTAACTAATAAATGTAATCCTTTTTCTGAAAACTTTTCTTGACCACAGCAGTTAATTCGTTGACTGTCTTAAGTTTCCAATCGAGTTGGCTGCTTCATATAACACATTTCAACAAACAGATCCTGTTTCTTTTTAAACTGCTTATGGTCATTCTATTTAAATGATCAACCAAACTAATTAAAATAACAGTGACCACATCTCAAAAATGGTTGATTGACTGGAAAATATTGATGATATCCTAAGGATGTGAAAATGTAATACAAGGACAAATTCTTATTTTTTTTTGTGTGTGGTGAAGAGTAAACAAAAACATTGTCCACATAGATCAGCTGTTCCACCAGATTCAGTGTAACATCCTCAATATAGAAGATGGAGAAAACAAGTATTCTGAGGTGGAGGTTGATACATCCTTTCCATTTTCTTAAACGGATCACTTTTCAGGTATTGTAAAATATTCAGTGAGGTAAGAGGAGGCAGAATGGCGCTGTGTAAAAACGTATGTCATCTCATCTTGATAATATAGTAGGGAAAGATCTCATTTCTCTCATTTCTGTACAGACTGAATAACAACTGATGTAGCCTAAGAAATCAGGGAATTCTGAAAATGGAAACAACTATTCTTTAAAACATTTTGCGAAATGATCAGTACATATTAATTCATTGATTACTTTGTTGATCCATTGAACACAAACCTGAAAGCTCCTAATAAATGGTTTAACATGTTGCCATTTTCTCGAAAGATCAATAAAACATAAGCTTCAACTCAACAGTACACATAAAAGAATATCAATAGACAATAGACAATAGATACAGGAGTAGGCCATTCAGCCCTTCGAGCCAGCACCACCATTCATTATGATCATGGCTGATCATCCACAATCAGTATCCTGTTCTTGCCTTATCCCCATAACCCTAGATTCCACTATCTTTAAAAGCTCTATCCATCTCTTTCTTGAAAGTATCCAGAGACTTGGCCTCCACTGCCTTCTGGGACAGAACATTCCATATACCCACCACTCTCTGGGTGAAGAAGTTTCTCCTCAACTCTGTTCTAAATGGCCTACCCCTTATTTTTAAACTGTGTCCTCAGGTTCGGCACTCACCCATCAGCGGGAATATGCTTCCTGCCTCCAGAGTGTCCAATCCTTTAATAATCTTATATGTCTCAATCAGATCCCCTCTCATCCTTCTAAACTCAAGTTTATACAAGCCCAGTCGCTCCAATCTTTCAATATATGATAGTCCCACCATTCTGGGAATTGACCTCGTAAACCTGCGCTGCACTCCCTCAATAGCCAGAATGTCCTTCCTCAAAGTTGGAGACCAAAACTGCACACAATACTCCAGGTGCGGTCTCACCAGGGCCCTGCACAGCTGCAGAAGGACCTATTTGCTCCTACACTCAATTCCTCTTGTTATGAAGGCCAGCATGCCATTAGCTTTCTTCACTGCCTGCTGTACCTGCATGCATACTTTCAAAGACTGATGTACAAGAACATCTCGATCTCGTTGTACTTCCCCTTTCCCTAACTTGACTCCATTTAGGTAGTAATCTACCTTCCTGTTCTTGCCACCAAAGTGGATAACCACATTAAACTGCATCTGCCTAGCATCCGTCCATTCACCTAGCCTGTCCAAGTCACCCTGTATTCTCATAACATCCTCCTCACATTTCACTCTGCCACCCAGCTTTGTGGCATCAGCAAATTTGCTAATATTACTTATATAACTAATATCAGCTTAAATACCAGATATGACTTAAAACCTGACAAGGTATCAGCATGGGAGAGAGGTAAATCTGACTTCCAATTCATTATCATAAAATTTTCATGATGACAAAAATGCCGTAATCCTGGTGGGAATTGTGCACTGGAAACCAAGCTCTACTATTCTATTAATCGTCACAAATGGGAAACGTGACTGATTCAATCGTTCAAGTGGTTAATGCCTGACTGAACACGTCTAAGATAAAATAAATTTACACCATGTTTCATCAGAAAACAAATAAACAAAATCAAAAGTTATTTATTAGAGCAAACCTATGCTTTAACATGCAGCAAAACAGAATATTCCTTACTAAGTTGAAAGTTTAAGCTATACTCCGTTTAAATCCAGACACATACACACACACACATATAGGACGGAAAGGACTGATAAGACAATTTTTGCAGGAACATTGTGGGTGAAAAATAAAGAAGAAGATATTACTGACATTGTGGGTCAACCCACAGCAAGTGAACTGTAGCAGTTCAAGAAGACAGCTCACCACCACCTCCTCAAGGGCAACTAGGGACAGACAATAAATGCTGGCCAGCCAGTGCTACCCACATCCCACAAATGAATTTTAAAAAATACACAAAGTGTGTGAATCAGAGTCTAAGTGATAAGAGGAAATTATGTGAATTTCTCACAGTTCCTTTCTGTTTTTCTCTGATATCTCGCTCTTGTTGACTGTGGCAATTCTTAATTTGGCAACTGGTCAGTTGGATCTAAGTCTTGGCTTGAGTCAGGAGTTCCTGCTCCTTGTAATGTCTTTGAGTGTTTTATTTTCCATTCACAAAGAGAGGGAGTGACACCTCACTTGCTGGCAGGCTTGTGAAGATCAAAGTCTGAACTGTAAGAGCATTTGTGGCACGATACCTTTACACCGTAATCATTGATTTCAGAGTCTAATGGTAACTCTCCAAAGCTCCTTGTGTTCCTGGATGGTAATCAGTGTGCTTCAGTTAGTTTATATCTAGATTAAATACACATACAGATAAAAATATACATATAAAATCTATACTGGCATTATGTGTAAAGATAAAGACTTTTAAATTAAACTACCAGGATAAACTAATAAGAACTTGATTTCTCTTTAACTTTATAATGGAGTAAGGCATATGATGTAATACAATAAGAATAAAGATAAAACTCCCAAAGTTTTTTTTAAATATACCTAATTCATAAAAAGACTTTATATACGTACATAGTCACTAGAACAGTTCAATTTTACATATGGAGAGCTTTACATATGGACAAGTTTTACATATGGAGAACAAACAAACCCATGGCATTTCTTGCTTTTACAAGACTATATTTACATACATTTGAGGCACTACAAGGATCTGATAACTGAATGGACCCCCATTTAATTTTGGCAGAAAGACTTTAGACCGTGGACTTAAGCGCAAGATTGATTCCTGTACTGGCTGAGGTCACCATGAAAGCTCCACCCTCTCAACCTTGCCCCTTATCTGAGTCACGGTGGCCTTCAGGGTAAATTCACTACCAGTTATCTCTCTCTAATAAGAGAGCAGTCTGTGGCCCTCTGGTACTATGGTAGCTTTCATTTCACTGCAAAGACTTTAGACCGTGGACTTAAGCGCAAGATTGATTCCTGTACTGGCTGAGGTCACCATGAAAGCTCCACCCTCTCAACCTTGCCCCTTATCTGAGTCACGGTGGCCCTCAGGGTAAATTCACTACCAGTTATCTCTCTCTAATAAGAGAGCAGTCTGTGGCCCTCTGGTACTTGGTAGCTTTCATTTCACTGCCAATAGAAAGTTTTAAATTCTCACTCATTCTCCAAGAACAATGACTTGCATTGTTCATTATTTGTGAACATTTTAATGAGCTTTGTTTTGCTTTCTGTAATAAATTTGCTCTGCTTCCCCAGTGGTTCATGAAAGTCTGATTAAACGTAACTCTTACTTTTCATAGCTGAATCATCACACATCTTTCAAAATCTAATTCAGGTCAAGAACCACTTCAGGGAGTGAAGGACATGATCATTTTACAGTAGATGTCATTCACAATATTTCTCCAAAACAAGTAAATTTAGCAAGTAACAGGACTGATAAGTGCTCAGAGGACACTTGACTAGTACCATGGATCATCTTCTTAATTTGGCAATAGAGGGTGGCTTGTTCACTGTGAATTTACCAAATTCATATTATGTATAAGCAGGTTCAGGTCTCTGTTAAAACGGTGCAGATATTAATTTACATTGTCATGTTAAGCTAATAACCGCAATAACTATGACCACTATAATTTTCACTATAATTGCAATTAGTTTAAGATAACATCTCTTAACAATACTGTCCCCAGTGGTATAATGGGTAGAATGAGCACACATTACAGGAATCATTTTACAACTGTTACCTGCTTGCATGGATTTCTTCTGTTGTAAGTTGAATTGTCACCAAGTTCATGTACCCCACATGGCCTGTTTGGTCAAGGGTAATAAAGGAAAACCACTTCATAGTTTAAAATGAAGAGGTATCTTGTAAACAAGGGACAGTTTATTGCATGGCATAGGGACTCTGGCAACTTCACTATGTTGAAGTACATCCATTCTGTACAGTCCACGTACTTTTGAAACAAATGGAATACAAAATATATCTTACTCCTGTCAGTGTTTTTCTGTCACTGATTAAATGCCAGGACATGTGGCAACAAATCTTTCATCCTAAAAATAAAAGCAGCTGCAAACTTGATGCGATGTATAAAGTCGAAGCATTTGGCAAACTTTGCCAAACATTCCCATTTATGTTTTTTCATAGTTGGCTTACTTATTCCAATTTCAAAGACTGAATTTTTTTATTCACTTGTGGTATATGAGCATGGCTGGCTCACCAGCATGTTATTGCCTGTCCTTAGTTGCCCCTATGAAGGTGGTGGCAACCTGCCTTCTTAAACCACTGCAGTCACCCTACTGTAGATTGACCCATAATGTCTTTAGGGAAGGAATTAAGGAGTTTGACCCAGCGACAGTGAAGAAATGCTGATGTATTTCCAAGTCAGGATGGTGAACAGCCTAGAGGGAACTTGCAGGTGGTGGTGTTCCCATGTATCTGCTGCCCTTGTCCTTCTACATGGAAGTGGTTATGGGTTTGAAAGGTATTGTCTGAGGGTCTTTGTGAATTTCTGCAGTGCATCTTGTAGCCAGTACACATTGCTGCTACTGAGGATTGATTGGTGGTGGAGGGCGTGGATGTTTGTGGATATGATGCCAATCAAGTGGGCTGCTTTGGACTGGACGTTGTCAAGCTTGAGTTTTGCTCGAACTGCATCCATCCAGGCATGTAGGGAGTAATCCATCACACTGCTGACTCATGCCTTGTAGATGGTGGACAGTCTCTGGAGGGTCAGGATGTGAGTTATTCGCTGCAGTATTCTAAGTCACTGACCTGCTGTTGTACCATCTCTGCTTATGTGACAGGTCCAGTTCAGTTTCTGGTTAATGGTAACCCCAAAGATGTTGACAGTGTGGGATTCAGTGATGGTAACACCATTGAATGTAAAGGGGGCAGTGAATAGATTGTCTCTTATTGGAGATGGTCATTGCCTGTCATTTGTGTGGCACAAATGTTACTTGTCACTTGTCAGTCCAAGCCTGGATATTGTCCAGGCTTGTTGCACTTGAACACAGACTGCTTCAGTATCTGAGGAGTCACGAATAGTGCTGAACATTGTACAATCATCAGCGAACATCCCCATTTCTGACTTTATGATGGAGGGAAGGTCATTGATGAAGATGACCTAGGACATTACCCAGAGGAACTCCTGCAGAGATACCCTGGAGCTGAGATGACTGACCTCCAACAACCAATACCACCTTCCTATGTGCCAGGTACGACTCCAACCAATGGAGAGTTTGCTACCCATTGATTCCCATTTTGCTAGGGCTCCTTGATGTCACACTTGGACAAGGGCTGTCACTCTCACTTCCCCTCTGGAGTTCAGCTCTTTTGTCGATGTTTGCACCAAGGCTGTAATGAGGTCAGGAGTTGAATGGCCCTGGCAGAACCCAAATTGGGTGTCACTGAGCAGGTTATTGCTGAGCAGGTGCTGCTTGATGGGACTGTTGGTGATTCCTTGCATCACTACTGCTTGTAGAACACCATCTTGCTTTGATTTTAAAGGACGGATGCTGAGTAATAATAGGGTTCCAGAATTAAATCAAATGACTTCAGACAAAGGGAAATCTTACATTTACATAATGTCTTTTACATCCTTAGGGAAATCTAAAATGTTTCATAACCACCGAAGGACTTTTGTTAGGCATGCCAATATTGGCAAATACAGTAGCCAATATAACCATAGTAAAATGTTATAAATATCAGTAAAATAAGTAACAACATGATCTACTTTAGTGGAGCTTGTTAAACAATAGATATTGGGCAGACCACCATGAGAACTCCCTTCCTTTCCTTCAATTAATGTCTTAGGAACTTTTACATGGGAATGTTTAAATGGAAATCAGGCCTCAAACACTTCAACTGAAAGAGGGTACATCTTCAGAATCAATCTTTATTTCTTCCTCCAGTCTCCAGAGTACTCTTAGCTGCACATTCTCTGACTGAAAAACTAGAGCACCATCACTGGACTAAAAAGCATTTAAAATTGCACTGTAAACTGATAGCGGATAAAGTGCTGAGTCTTTCTGTCCAGTGTGACTTTGAGACAGTCATTCAGTCTCCCAAATGCTCTTCTGCACAAAACTGCAGCACAACCACAATGACAATTGCACCGTTATATTTCTTAATGTTCCGGTGAACGATGGTGACAGATGGGACAACTCTTCAAAGACTACAAAACTGAAGTCAGCTGATTTAACTACAAGAAATAAAATTTCTGACAATTTAATTATTTGCTTTTCATTGAGGCTTCAGAACCCAAGTTGTTAAGGACGTTTCCACGGTCGTAAGCATGTATTTCACCTGCAGGTTTGCCAGTGACTGAGTTATTCACATTTCCAAACTGATGTGCGTTATTCCCTTGGTTAGCTGGGTGTGATTTTCCAATATGAGTTGAATTTTGAGAACTGAACTCAAGCATTAATATGTAGAGGATGATTTATTGGAAACTGGATTATGAAATTGCTTACTAGCACTGAAATGTGTCTTTAAAAATAACTTCTGTCAGGTTACATTGTCGCATGTACTTCAATCCTGTTCTCCCAATGTTAAATATAAATCAACCATTATGGTCCGGCAAAAATGACGCCAAAAACTCAACGATGGTCACATAATACAAGTCTTGTACTAGGAGCTTTCAAATGTTCTTATTTTACCTAAACCTTAAGAAAAAGCATATTATCTAGCAATCAACTGTACAATATGAGTACTGCTTACAAATTGCAGGTCTCGGTACAGCGTTAATTAAATGCTTCAGAGCATACAATCTAAACGAGAATTTTCTGGAATTATTAATCACTATGTTAATGCATACGTTCAGCACGCTCTTTCAATTATGTCATTATATTGTTTCCATAAAATGGTTTTACTTGAGGTAACAGGTTTGAGCCAACAAAAAGTTGGAACTTACTTGATGCTTATTATTCATAATTTTGATCTGGGTACAGCTACAAACCAGTTGCAACTCATTTCCCGCTTCTTTCATTAATTATTAACAGCTTCTGATCAGCAGAGTAATGCCTTTAGCTGCTGAACGTAATGGTTCAGAAAAAGATATAATGTTTCAATGTGGAAAATTCATTAAAACAAGCCTTCTGGCAAGATTATAAATAAAGCCTGTTTAACAGTTCCACTCACTCTCTTTCAAGTTCATCTAAAGATATTCTGAACAAAAGAAGTAATGAATAGTTTCTAGTTATGTGCCATATCAATATATTCACGTGACTGGTTGGGAAATCAAGAAAAAAGTTTCGACCTTGTTTTGCTCATTTAATGAGCATGAAATAGGGACAAGAGTATCTCAGTTTGTGTGCTGCATTCACAACCCAAACGCACCTTAAAAACATCTGGCACCCAAATGAATAGAATGGAATATCTTTAATTGCCACGTGTACTCAATTACAGACGTACAGGAATACGGTGAAAGGTTTTACAATGTTGCCTCTTATTGAATTGAATTTATTGTCACGTGTACCGAGGCACAGTGAAAAGCTTTGTCTAGCGAGCAATACAGGCAGATCACAGAGTTAAGTAGCATTGATAAGTAAATAATAAGTAAACAGTGGCAAAAACAAAAATACAGGCAACTGTTAAGAGTTTGTGAGCCCGTTCAATATTCTCACAACAGTAGGGTAGAAACTGTTGCGAAACCGGGTGGAGTGTATGTTCAGGCTTCTGTACCTTCTCCCTGATGGTAGAGGTTGTAGAAAAACATTGCCAGGATGGATCTTTGAGAATGCTGGAGGCCTTTCCTTGACAGTGGGCCTGGTAGATGGATTCTATAGATGGGAGGTTGGCCTTTGTGATTGTCCGGGCTAAGTTCACCACTCTCTGTAACTGTCTCTGATCTTGAATGGTACAGTTGCCATACCAGGTAGTGATATATCCAGACAGAATGCTCTCAATGGCGCACCTATAAACATTGGCAAGGGTATTCGCCATCATGACAAATTTTCTCAGCTACCTGAGGAAGAAGAGATGTTGTTGGGCCTTTGTAACCAGTGCGTCCACATGAAGAGTCCAAGAAAGTTTGTTGTGGATGACCACTCCCAGGAGCTACCTTAGGTTCAGGTACCTAGGTACAAATCTTAGATACAAAAAGAGAACAAAAAAAAGTAATTGCATTATTTTATAGAAAAAAGATACAGCTAAAAGAATAGTCATTACAGTCATACAAACAAATAGCTGAGTGCAGAGGCTTCCAACATGGTCTGGCCGCCCGTGCCAGGTCCCAATCCAACAACCATACGTGCATTGCTCCAAGGCTCCAGTTCACTCCGCACCGCCTCTTACCTGCTCCAAGGTACATTTTCTCCGAGACTGCTTCCCCTTGCCGGTCTCCGCTCCAGGGCTGCTTCCCCTCTCTGGCCTCCATACCGGGACTCACTCCCCTCTCTGGCCTCCACTCTGGGACTCACTCCCCTCCCCAGCCTCCACTCTGGGACTCACTCCCCTCCCCAGCCTCCACTCTGGGACTCACTCCCCCTCCCCAGCCTCCACTCCGGGGCTCACTCCCCTCCCTGGCCTCCACTCTGGGACTCACTCCCCTCCCCAGCCTCCACTCTGGGACTCACTCCCCCTCCCCAGCCTCCACTCCGGGACTCACTCCCCTCCCTGGCTTCTACTCCGGGACTGCTTCCCCTCCCTGGCCTCCACTCTGGGACTCACCCCCCTCCCCAGCCTCCACTCTGGAACTCACTCCCCCTCCCTGGCCTCCACTCTGGGACTCACTCCCCTCACCAGCCTCCACTCTGGGACTCACTCCCCCTCCCTGGCCTCCACTCTGGGACTCACTCCTCTCCCCAGCCTCCATTCTGGGACTCACTCCCCTCCCTGGCCTCCACTCTGGGACTCACTCCCCTCCCCAGCCTCCACTCTGGGACTCACTTCCCCTCACTAGCGTCCACTCCAGGACTGCTTCCCATCACTGGCCTCAACTCCGGGATTCAATGCCCCTTGCCAGCCCCCAGTCTGAGATTGCTTCTCCTTGCTGGCCTCTGCTCAAGAGGTAACTAATGCCTGTTCAAGAATCATATTGTGAAATATTTTAAAAGCCATGTAATGCAAGAGTGTCATCAAAGTGACTGTTCTTGTGGATCTGAACAATACTGAATTCCATAGCCTCTGTGCCCTTCCTGTTAACTGACTACACCCACCCTAACCCTAACCCGAACTACACCTTCACTCCTCCAGTGTCTATCTTGATTTTGGTTCCTTGCAGCTGAAACATAAAACTCCAATCAGCATAAGTACTAGGAGGAGAAATAAATCATAGAATCGCTACAGAGTGGAAATAGACCATTCGGCCTATCAAATCCACACTGAAGAGTATCCCACCCAGATTCACCCTACCCCTATAACACTTCATTACCAATCACCCAAGCCTGCACATCCCAGGACCCTGTGGGCAATTTCACATGGCTAATTCACCCACACTGCACATCTTCGGACTGCGGGAGAAAAATGGAGTACCCAGAGGAAGCCCATGCAGACACAGGGAGAATGTGCAAACTCCCCACAGAGAGTCAGCCGAGGGTGGAATCTAATCTGGGTCCCTGGCACTATGAGGCAGCTGTGCTAATCACTGAGCCACTGTACCATTGATTGTGAAGCTAACTCTGCTGTTAAACATGATCGTCTATCACACTCCAATATCCTGGCTGTTTCTCATAGCCTTTAATTGCCCAAGAGACCAGAAACCTGTCAATCTCAGTTTGGAATTGACTTACTGATAGAGCATCCACTACCCTCCAGGGCAGGCAATTCCAAAGGTTCACAATCTCTGAGTGAAAAAATTTCACCTCATCTCAGGTTTTGTCTCTTACAGTTTTCCAATATTTCTTCTTTAATTGTACTGATTAATTTAAGTTCACCCCCTGATTTCCAACTATTTCTACTTATTAATTTATATTTTCCATTGTGAAGATAGTAACAAAGTATATGTTTTAATATTTTTATTAATTTGTGGGACTTGGGCATCGCTGGCTGGTCAGCATTGATAGTCCATCCCTATTTGCCCTTGAGAAGGCGGTGGTGAGCTGTCTTCTTGAATCGCTGCAGTTCACTTGCTGTGGGTTGACCCATAATGCCGGTAGAGGGAATTCCAGGATTTTCACTCAATGACTGTGAAGGAACGGCGGAATATTTCCAAGTCAGGGTGGCGAGTGGCTTTGAGGGGAACTTGCATGTGGTGGTGTTCCCAAGTACCTGTTGCCCGTTGTCCTTCTAGATGGAAGTGGTTGTAGGTTTGGAAGATGTGTCAAAGTATCTGCAGTGCACCTTGTAGATAGTAACTGCTGTTACTGAGCGCCGGTGATGGAGGGATTGAATGGTTGTAGATGTGGTGCCAATCAAATGGGTTGCTTTGTTCTGGACAGTGTCAAGCTTCTTGAGTGTTGTTGGAGCTGAACCCTTCCAGGCAAGTGGGGAACATTCCATCACACTCCTGACTTGCGCCCTGTAGATGGTGGATAGACTTTGGGGTGTCAAGAGGTGAGTGACTTGCTGCAGTATCCTTAGTCTGCGACCTTCTCTTGTAGCCACTGTGTTTATGTGATGAGTCCAGTTGAGTTTCTGGCCAATGGTAATCCCAAGGATGTTGACAGTTGGGGATTTAATGATGGTAATACTGATGAATGTCAAGGGGTGGTGGTAAGAGTGTCTCTTATTGGCGATGGTCATTGTCTGGCATTTGTGTGGCGTGGATGTTACTTGCCGCTTGTTGGCCCAAGCCTGGATACTGTCCAGGTTTGTTGCATTTGAACACAGACTGCTTCAGTATCTGAGGAGTCATGAATGGTGCTGAACACTGTGCAATCATTGACAAACATCCTCACTTCTGACCTTATGACAGAGGGAAGGTCATTGATGAAGCAACTGAAGATGGTTGGGCCTAGGACACTACCCTGAGGGACTCCTGCAGAGATATCCTGGAGCTGAGATGACTGACCCTCCACAACCATCTTCCTTTGTGCCAGGTATAACTCTAACCAGCGGAGTGTTTGCCCCCTGATACCCATTGATTCCAATTTTGCCAATGCTCCTTGATGCCATACTCAGTCAAATGCAGCCTTGATGTCAAGGGCTGTCACTCTCACCTCACCTCTGGAATTTAGCTCTTTGTCCATGTTTGAACCAAGGCTGTAATGAGATCAGGAGCTGAGTGACACTGCCAATGACCCCTTCCATCATTTTACTGATGATGGAGAGTAGACTGATTGGGCAGTAATTGGCTGGTTTAGATATGTCCTGCTTTTTGTGTACAGGACATACCTGGTCAATTTTCCACATTGTCGGTTAGGTGCCAGTGTTGTAACTGTACTGGAAGCACTTGGCTTGGAGGGCAGCAAGTTCTGGAGTACACGTTTTCAGTACTATTGCTGGAATGTTATCAAGGATCCATTGCCTTTGCTGAATCCAGTGTCCCCAGCCATTTCTTGGTATCACATGGAGTTAATTGAATTGGTTCAAGACTGGTATCCGTGATGCTGGTGACCACTGGAAGAGCCTGAGGTGGATCATGTACTCAGCACTTCTGACTGAAGATTGTTGTGAATGTATCAGCCTTATCTTTTGCAACTCTCTGAGTGAAGAAATTTCACCTCATCTCAGTCTTAATGGTAAATTCATTATCCTGAAATTTTGTCCCTTACAGTTTTCCAATATTTTCCAATATTCCAATATCTCTGCTATTTCCTCATTGTCACAATTTCTCTTCTCTATAACTTTAAGGGATTCACATTTATTTTAGCTACTCATATTTTTACTTCTAAAAGCTCTTTTATATTCCTGTCCAATTTACATTTAAATTATTTTTTATCTACGCTTTGATCACTATTCACTAAAACAATCATATCATCAGACCCCAGATAACTTTATTGAGGCGTTTCCATCAAAGAAACAGTTGCAAAAGCATTTTACAATCTCCTACTTAAAACTATTTTTAATTTAACATGTCTATAAGAAGGTTTAAATCCCTATGCTTGTTGGATCACTTGCATTACAATCTCTAATTATTTCTTACTTAATGCTCTATACAGCAATACAAATTGTATATGATTTGCTAGCCTACAGTATAATTAATGTTAGGCTATAAAAATCTCCCATTTCTGTTTTTTTGGCTGTTGCTATTCCTTACCTCCACTGACAATGATCAGACTTGTTGATCTTCTGAGCCAAGATCCTGTCTCACCAATATCCATAGAATTGTTTGGTAATACAAAATTTGAGTACTGCTGAAACAAGACACATTTATTTGTTTTGCATTCATCAGAACATTTTGCAAGAATACCAACATAAGGTAAAAAAATATTTATAGTGCAATAGGGAAGAATGCTGATTGGTTAGCAAATGGACTCATTGGTATGTAAGGATACTAGTGAGAGTGCATCATATAGATGTGGAAGGACACCACTTCAACTGGGACAACACATCCATCCTAGATCAAGCCAAACAGACACGCACAAGAATTCCTAGAAGCATGGCATTCCAACCGGGACTCTATCAATAAACACATTGACTTGGATCCCATTTACCACCCATGAGAAAAATAACAGGAAATAACAACACCACAGGAAATGTCATTAACAACCCAAGGAAACCTAAACGGATAAATAAAAAGCGGGCCATGTCACCAGTGCTTCATCTGGAGGCTCACTGATGATGTTATCTAGTACGGTGACAAAATGTCCGAAAATGTACTTCTAACTCAGTGAGCAAACCTACATCCAGAATCTCAACCTGAGCTACAAATCTTCTCAAAACTCACTTACTGAATTCTTTGTAGGATGCCAAGCAGGTTCTAGGAATTCAATGCTACATTAAACTTACAGAATACGGTTTAAACCTAGCTGATATAACTCAAAGAAGATGAGATATAATGCTGCATTTATAACAAGACCAGATAGAGGAATGAAAATATATTTTGTTATCAAGCTCTGGATTTTATGCTGTAATCTTCTTTGACAATGGCGAGAGCCAGTGACAATATTTTAATGCAATATTTTAAACATTTGTAATAACCTAATGACTGACTAAAATCGTTTGTTAAATGCTGCACAATACACAGTCTGCCATTTCCATGATGAGTTCCCCCCCTCAGCACCTGCACCGAAGTCACAGACTGAATTTAAATATCATGAGGTTTCCATGGAGGGTAGATGGAGATTGATGACGTCAGTGTGAATTAGAAATGCTGAGTGACTCAGACTCAGAACCAGAAAACGCACATGAAAAACTGACCTAGTCAAACACAAAGGAAAATAAGTTACAATGCTTACATAGCCACCCTCCAAAAGTATGTCAGAGCTCATCTCTAAATCATTCTCAACAGAATGCTGATATTTGTTAAACATTCAAGCTGAAAGATGTTTCATTTATTGCAGCCATTGGTCCTGATTATTTTTTGCAGTCTGCCGAATGAGAAAACTAAAGGAGGTCCAGTAGCAGACAAGCCACTCAAAAGCAAGTTCAGCACATCTATCAGTGGCTTTTTAACCCACCACCTTATTATAATTTCATTTCCAGGTTTCCTATTCAATCAACAGCAGCAAATATGATGTGGACACGCATGGCCTGATCTAACTCCAGTACTTAAAGAGACACTCCAACACACAGCTTTGGTCTGCAGAAAGAATAATATGCATTTATGTGGTGCCTTTCATGACCGCAACATTTCCAAAAGTGCTTGACAACCCTGGAAGTGCTTTCAGTGTTTGGAAAAAAAGGCCAGGAAGGGGTAGAATTGATTCAAGACAGGCAAAGGTTGCTCCTCTATTCTGTGATAGCTTTTTGGATGCAGTGCTGTGGGATGTGAGAAAGCAGAGAAAAATCTTTCTCTACTGACAAAAGGAAGAAGGCTGCAATGGAGACAGGAAATGTGTTTGGAGCTAATGGAGGAGTGAACTGCCCCACTCCTGAACTCTGCTCAGAGGTCCTTCAGTCAGGAAAGGTGGATTCCATGACAGATTCACTGAGATTCATGTCATCTTGCTCACTCTACCCATCAGGTTTTCTCTGCAACAGATTTATCTTGTGGGTGAACGTTTCCTTCTTTATATACTCCCTGTGAAGGAAAGATTAACTATTCATTTATTCTAAGCATAGACGCTGAGCTGCTTAAGGTGCTATGTCATCGTGACATCAGTTCACATAGATTTGAAGGCAGTCCGGGGGTTGCAGAGATAACCTGTCTTACCAACCTTTCTATTATAATTTTGTTCAATAAACCCTGTTCAATAAACCACACACATGAATCCAGTCTTGCCCTTACCTTATGATAGCTGCAGTGACCAGACCCACAGAAATGGAGCAAGGTGCCAAGGAATAACCTGAAGAGAAGCCCAGCAGA
Organism: Chiloscyllium plagiosum; assembly: GCF_004010195.1. NCBI lineage: Eukaryota > Metazoa > Chordata > Chondrichthyes > Orectolobiformes > Hemiscylliidae > Chiloscyllium > Chiloscyllium plagiosum. The sequence goes on along the minus strand of NC_057714.1, from coordinate 12,930,857 downwards.
GAGCAGCAGGTGACAGACTTCAAGATGCAGCTCGGCATTGGATCAGGGAGAGGGGGAGAAGCCCACAGCAGGACATCTAGGCAGTATGCAAGCAATATCAGTCAGCCACTGTGAGTAAAACAATAGTCAAATCAAAGATCTTTTCAGGCAGGGGGGTAAAAAAGAACATTCCGAAAGCTCACCAGAATAAAGTGTGCAAATAAACTGGATCCAGTTAATGCCATTTAGGCATTCCACTGATGGGAACAAGGACTAAACACCTTTACAGAGGATTGTGAGTACCATGACAGACCATTTAAGGGCTGAGTTAGAGCACAGAAAATGAATATCAGACGACAGCAGTCTGCAAATGTACAAGCCTTAGAGGACAGTGAGGAGCAAGATGAATTCTTCCTGGAAGATTTAGCAATCCTACTGTAGGCTTTCAATTGTACTGATTTCACAGACCGATAAGACAAATTCTGGGAACCACAGTTAAGGGCAAGAAAACTAATTTTAAATTGAATATCAAGGAGTATTCATTATTTTAGTTGCTCTGCCATAGATTGGATAAACATTTCTTCCACCACCCTCCATTCAATTTTGAGGCAGAGGAGTTATTACGATCAGTGTGAAAGGGCAAATGCACACTACACTTTACTGCAAATCATTTCTAATCATTACTGTTTACTTAGTGAAGATGTTTGTGTAGCTTTGCATATCATTCAGTTAGCAGGAATGGAGAACATTGAAGTTGGCTCGATGCCCTACGAATCATTCTCCATTACTGAAACTCCAACCCTACGATCAAAAGAAGACAATGCAGATCCTTTATTTTGCTTAAAAGAGAAACAACAAATGGTAAAAAGAAACTAAAGACAAGGATGGCTGGCCACAAGAGGTAATTCTAGACACTAAAATTTACAGTAAAATTTGGAACAGTGAGTTAATGCCAGGGAAGAGACTTGGTTGAGTATTGTTCATCAGTACCATACACTACCACCTCTTATAGGATGATATAGGGCTTGGATTTCCATGAGCTTTTCTTCTTATTACTGAGAGCTGAACTGTAGATCTGTGAGAATCACAGAAATAAATTACCAGCATAACATTTTCCAGAATTTCACAGATTTTCCAAGGAGATTTTGGCAAACAATCAGAGCGCATTCTGAGGAAATGACAGCAAAATCAAACACTAAGGGGAGTGAAACTTATATTCAAAAATAAAATTAGAATATTCTATACTGCTGTGGTTCTGTTCGCCGAGCTGGGAATTTGTGTTGCAGACATTTCGTCCCCTGTCTAGGTGACACACTCAGTGCTTGGGACCCTCCTGTGAAGCGCTTCTGTGATCTTTCCTCCGGCATTTATAGTGGTTTGTCTCTGCCGCTTCCGGTTGTCAGTTCCAGCTGTCCGCTGCAGTGGCCGGTATATTGGGTCCAGGTCGATGTGTGTGTTGCTAGAATCTGTGGATGAGTGCCATGCCTCTAGGAATTCCCTGGCTGTTCTCTGTTTGGCTTGTCCTATAATAGTGGTGTTGTCCCAGTTGAACTCATGTTGCTTGTCATACCGGCCACTGCAGTGAATAGCTGGAACTGACAACCGGAAGCGGCAGAGACAAATCACTATAAATACCAGTGGAAACATCACAGAAGCGCATCACAGGAGGCTCCCAAGCACTGAGGATGTCACCTAGACAGGGGACGAAACGTCTGCAACACAAATTCCCAGCTCGGCGAACAGAACCACAACAATGAGCACCCGAGCTACAAATCTCCTCCCAAACTTTGAATATTCCATACTGTCATGCATAATATATGTTCCAAACAAAAAAATTTCCAATAAACCTTGTACATCCAGGACAAAGCAGCCTTTTTGTTTGGCACCACATGCAAAACCATCCAATCCCTCCACCACCAATACTCAGTAGCAGCAGTGCATACTACACAAAAGATGCACCGCAGAAATTCACCAAAGATTTTCAGACAGCACCTTCCAAACCCACAACTACTTCCATCTAGAAGGACAATGGTTGCAGATACATGGGAATGCCACCACCTGCATGTTCCCCTTCAAGGCACTCACCACCCTAACTTGGAAATATATCACCGTTCCTTCACCATTGTTGAGTCAAAATCCTGGAATTCCCTCCCTAAGGGTGTTGTGTGTCTTACCTATAGCATAAGCAGTGCAGCAATTGAAGAAGGCAGCTCACCACCGCTTTCTCAAGGGCAACTAAGAATAGGACAGAATCCGTATAATGTGGAAACAGGCCATTTGGCCCATCGAGTTCACATCGACCTCTGAAGAGCATCCCACCCAGACACAGCCCGACCCTATCCCTGCAACCCATGGTTAATTCACCTAGTCTACACATTTACATTAAAAATTAAAGCTATTCATGAGATTGTTTTCAAGAAATTTCTAAATAACAAAAAATGACAAACAGACTATCAAAATATTGCATACTAGTGGGTCCAGAATCTCAATTACCAGCATGAGTTGACTAGGTTTAGTTGAAAAAGAATTAGCAAACCGAGTGAAAGAAATTTGGCTAAATTATCTGGTAAGCCAGTGCAAAGGGGGAAAATGAGAAAAATAAATGCTACAATGCTTCAAGGGAATGCAAGGAGAGAAACCATTGTGAAAGATACAGGAACCTCCAAAACTGAGTTTTAAAAAAATGTTATAGGTGATTTAAAGGTTGTAATTTGTATTTTGACAAGATTAGATTGCAAGAATTTTGAAAAATGGTGCTCCTGGCGTGAAAAAGAATTACAATTTCAATGTCCACTTTGCCTCAATAAGGTATTTTCGTCTCTCAAAAAAGGGAACATGAGCCTGACATGTTAACAATAATGAGCTGAAAATGTGTTGCTGGAAAAGCACAGCAGGTTAGGCAGCATCCAGGGAACAGGAGAATCGACGTTTTGGGCATAAGCCCTTCTTCAGGAATGAGGAAAGTGTGTCCAGCAGGCTAAGATAAAAGGTAGGGAGGAGGGACTTGGGGGAGGGGCGTCGGAAATGCGATAGGTGGAAAGAGGTCAAGGTGAGGGTGATAGGTCAGACTGGGGTGGTTAACAATAATGATCTGTTAATCAATCACTCATCAGGAGTAGATTTGATTTGATTCATTGTCACGTGTACCTAAGTACAGTGAAAAGCTTTGTACAGACAGATCATAGTAAGCAAGGACATACAGATCCTAGGGTTCTTAATCAGAGTGAAGCATACAGGTTACACTGCACAGGAGGTGTGTGAAGCAAGATCAACATTAACATGATCAACATTATTTGAAGTGAGACAGTCCATTCATCAGTCTAATAGTGGCAGGGAAGAAGCTGTTATCGAACGTGTTGTTGCAGTAGTAGCATAGATTTGTTTATTTACAACACGTTACAAGATATGTAGCAGATAGTACAATAAAACAATGTATTTCTGTTCATGCAGCTTGCAAACCCAAAACAGACTAACAGTCAGGTAGAGTCGCAACAATGTACACATGCAGCACCAAGACTCCTTGCAAGCAAAATCTCTTCATGACAAGGTACACATAGAACAGTGCCCAGAGTCTTTTCCCTTCTACCTCTGAAGGCAAATCTCTCAAATAAGGTAGGGACCACATAAGGAGACTGCTGAAAAAAAATCACATTAGCCTAAACCTGAAAACTGGAAAGCTTCAGGATCATTGACACGGGACAGGCACAAAGGCCACCCTCTAAAGTTTATGACAAATTCTGCCAGAATCCCAATGTATGGTATATAATAACAGTTCGGTTTGAAAGGAAAATTGACAGCTCATTACTGTTATAAACTGATTATACTCACATGTACCTCTCTTTGTTTATAAAGCTACATTCAGCTATGCTCTGCAATACTAATATGAATGGATGATAACGGAGCAGCAGCAACATCAGCTGGTGATTTTAGCACTCATCTAATTTTTCTGCCCTGTGAGAAAATACTTATTATCACTAATGTTCCTTCAATATTTTAATGTTGACTGTTTAATTACACCAATTAAAGGCTTGTTAATTCATCATGATATCAATACCTGCTCATTTTTATTTAATACAATTAGACCTCCACTGGCACTTGTTGCTGTCAGTCCAATTTTGAAATATTAGATGGATTCTATTTTAAATTAGTCCCTGCCAAAAGATTGTGATCATTAGCAGTTCAGAAACCCATCATTAAGTAGTTGGTTTTACTGAGGCTTCTTTTAATCAGAGGCACCTTGCTCTTCAGGTTTCTGAGCCAATCAGCAAGGTGGGATAATGTGCTGGATGTGTCAAGAGAAGGATTGTTAATTAACAGGATTTCAGCAGGGGATAGAATATGTCAACAAGTCATAGATGTTTGAGGCCACAGCACCTACAGTAAAGGAAGGGAGACTTGGGAAGGCTGCTCTGTGTGATGCTCATTCAGATCTTTCAGTGGGAAGGACTACAGTGAGATGATCTTCCCAAGGATGAATGGAAGAATACCACTTCTCCAACAAAGCAGATGTGGATGGAATTAGGTGAAGAGGTCAGCAGCAGCTGTCCATCCAACTGGGAACTGTGTACCTAGAGTATCAAGGACGGCAGGAGGGTTTGCACTGTGACTGCCGTAACACTTGCACATCATTAACTCATATTCCTAATTTCCTCACATTTTTTTTGGACAGCCGTCCTCTGAACCACTTATTTTTCAGCTCCACTCATTCTCCCATTCCCAGCACTTCCTTGCATCGCCATTTGAGTGGTTAACATTTCTCTCACCCTCATCCTGTTGCCCTCTTGCTTGCATGCTCCATAGTCATCCTTCATGAATGTTGTTCTTCTGACAGGTCACTATTGATACTCAAGCTTTTTGTTTTCTCTATTACAAGGAGAAGTGTGCACAGCTGATAATTTGTCAGTCACTGGCAATGTATATCTACCTACCCAATGAGATAGAGGTCTTGTTCCAGGCAGCATGGTGACTCAATGATTAGTATTGCTCCCACACAGCGGCAGGAATCAGGGTCAATTCCACCCTCAGGCAACTAGCTGTGTCCAGTTTGCATATTCTCCTCCTGCCTGCATGTGTTTTCTTCAGATGCTCTGGTTTCCTCCCACAGTCCAAAAAAATGCGCAGGTTAGATGGATTGGCCATGGGAAATGCAAGGTTACAGGGCTAGAGTAGGGGTTGCGTGAGGTAGGATGCTCTTTGGAGGGTTGGTGTGGACATGATGGGCCAAATGGCCTGTTTCCACACTACAATGATTCTATGGTGAGATGATCTGCCGTGAAAACCCAAGAATTGAATGGAATTGAATTGAATTGAACTTATTGTCACTTGTACCGAGGCACAGTGAAAAGATTTGTCTTGCGAGCAATACAGACAAATCGCAGAGTTAAGTAGCATTGATAAGTAAAAAAAAAGGTAAACAGGAGCAAAAACAAAAACACAGGTACAGGCGAATGTTAAGAGTTTGTGAGTCCATTCTGTATTCTAACAACAGTAGGGTAGAAACTGTTATGAAACTGGCTGGTGCATGTGTTCAGGCTTATATACCTTCTCCCCGATGGTAGAAGTTGTAGAAAAACATTACCAGGGTGAGATGGATCTTTGAGAATGCTGGTACACTGGTTTTCACACACATCGAGAGCTGATCTTTCGATTGTGGATTTGGCATCGGGGAATCTGTTCTGCATTTGTACTGATGGAGCAGCCTGTGGCTGAGGAGAAAGACAGCGGCTATTGGTCGTGGGTGTGGGTTTTGCTTTACAGCTTAATCCTCATGTAGATGTGCAGGATAAAGCTGCAGAATCCACAATGAAGGATGGCAGCAGGGAAGGGCAGCTGGAGCTGAGTGAAGTGCAGGACCGTGTAAGTCTATTTTTCAGGAAGCTGGCAATCATTGGTCAAGCAGTGAAAGGACTCTATCAAGGAATAAGCATCTTAAACTGCAACTTCTTAACAAACTATAGTTTGATCTCCTTGTCTTCCCAGTTTGGTCACTCCACTGAAGAGGCACACACATCACTCTGTATCTGACTTGTTCACCTACACAAGCTCCTGACAGGTGAGCAAACAGTGAACTGGCTGTGAAACCAGGGTGGAAGCTTAAAAAATAAATAATGTTTAAAGATTTTATCTGACAGCTGCACAGGTCTTCCCCACGTGTGTTCAAAGACACACAGGTGAAACCAGGAGAAGGTCAGAATAATATTAATGTCATTTTTCAGCTTGCCAGCTCTTGCCTGAGGAAAAAAAAATTGTTTCCTTAGTATAGATGTTGATGTGCAATAGATGCGCAAATTGTGTCATGTCACATCACTGCAGGAGATCATATAAAGTGAGGACAAAGATTCATACATACAGTATTTAAGGTCACCTATTCTAGTGACCCAAGTACAAAAGAGGACTCAGTTGCCCAGAATCCAGACATTGTGTTCTAGGACTGAAGCTGTCTAGGGAGATGAGCTTTTTCGACTATCGAGAGGGACTTCCATGCGTTTCATTGCTCCTCTTACATAAGTTTAAGAAATACATCTGAAGTTTTGAAGCTAAGTTGTTATCTCAGAACATCCAGCACTAAAGGTTTCATAGGGTTAGGTATGACACGTAATTACATAACTCCACCAGTGACTAATATGCTATTTAGTCCTAACTATCATTTAATTCAACTTTTGGAGTCCATCTCTGTTGCTGTGGAAACTTTCTCAAAATAATACTTTATAGGAAAGAAATAAAAATTTCAAGATAAATATAGCAGATTTACAGCTAGCAGTAAAGCAAAATTGGTGTAGAAAACAAAATCTTTGCCTCCATTTTGTGCCACCCATTTTCAGCAGGCAATTTTCCAAAGGGTTTTGGATTCTTGGAATAATTGGAGCTCTTTCTGGGGGTGGTGGGACCTCAACAAACGCAATGAGCTTCACCAGAACCAGAGGAGTACCAATATCATGGGGGAGAGTGGTGGGGGGGGGGAGTTAAATTTGCTAATGCTCTTCGGAGGGGCTTTTAAACTAATGCAGCAGGGGGATAGGCGCCTGAATTGTAGTTCCAGTTTACAGGAGGTTCAGGGTAGTGAGGTTAGGGATAGGATAACAAGGTTACGAGAGGGCACCGGCAATCAGCATGTTGATTTGAAATGCATATGCTTCAGTGCCAGGAGCATCCGGAATAAGGTGGGTGAACTTGCAGCATGGGTTGGTACCTGTGATTTCGATGTTGTGGCCATTTCAGAGACATGGCTAGAGGGGGGACAGGAATGGTTATTGCAGATTCCGAGATTTAGATATTTCAGCAAGAACAGAGATGATGGTAAAAGTGGGCGGGGGGGGGGAGGGGATCAACAATGTGGCATTGTTGATCAAGGGTAGTATTACAGCAGCTGAGATAACATTTAAGGGCTCACCCACTGTGGTAGTTTGGGCTGAGGTTAGAAACAGGAGAGGTCAGCCTTGTGGGAGTTTTCTATAGGCCTCCGAATTGTTGCAGGGATGTAGAGAAAAGGATAGCCAAGATAATTCTCGATAGGAGCTAGAGTAACAGGGTAGTTGTTATGGGGGACTTTAACTTCCCCAACGTTGACTGGGAATACTACAGTTCAAAGTAGTTTAGATGGGTCCGTTTTTGTTCAATGTGTGCAGGAGGATGTTTTGACACAGTGTGTAGACAGGCCACCAAGGGGCGATGCCATATTGTATTTGGTACTGGGGAATGAACCCGGCCAGTGTTAGATTTGGAGGTAGGTGAGCACTTTGGCGATAGCGACCATAATTTGGTTATGTTTACAATAGCAATGGGCAGGGATAGGTATATACCGCAGGGAAAGAGGTATAACTGGGGAAAAGGCAATTAGGATGCAATTAGGCAAGATTTAGGATACGTAGGATGGGGAAGGAAACTGTAGGGGATGGGCACTCTTGAAATGTGGAGCTTATTCAAGGAACAGCTATTGCGGGTCCTTGATAAGCATATACCTATCGGGCAGGGAGGGAGTTGTCGAGAGAGGGAGGCATGGTTTACTAAAGAAGTTGAAGCTGTTGTCAAGAGGAAGGGGAAGGCTAATGTGAGGATGAGGTGTGAAGGCTCAGTTAAGGGGCTTGAGAGTTATAAATTAGCCAGAAAAGATTGAAAGAGAGGGCTAAGAAGAGCCAGGAGGAGACATGAGAAGTTGTTGGCGGATAGGATCAAGGAAAACCCTCAGGCCTTCTATAGGTATATTAGGAATAAAAGAATGATGAGGGTAAGATTAGAGCCAATCAAAGATCATTGTGGAAAGTTGTGTGTGGAATCTGAGGACATAGGGGAAGTGCTTAATGAATACTTTTCGTCAGTATTCACATTAGAAAAGGACAATATTAGTGAGAATATGGAGATCCAGGCTACAAGATTAGGTGGGATTGAGGTTGAAAAAGAGGAGGCTTTAGCAATTTTAGAAGATCTGAAAATAGATAAGACCCCAGGGCCGGATGAGATTTATCCTTGGATTCTCTGGGAAGCCAGGGAGGAGATTTCAATCTTTATGTCATCATTGTTGAGGTAAAAACAATGACTGCAGATGCTGGAAACCAGAGTCTGGATTCTTGGTGCTGGAAGAGCACAGCAGTTCAGGCAGCATCCAAGGAGCAGCGAAATCGAGGTTTCGGGCAAAAGTCCTTCATCAGGAATAAAGGCAGTGAGCCTGAAGCATGGAGAGATAAGCTAGAGGAGGGTGGGGGTGGGAGAAAGT
>NC_057714.1:12899288-12922055 GCF_004010195.1 Chiloscyllium plagiosum | reverse complement strand
GCTCTGCTAGGAGGCGCCCAGTCTCCCCAATGTAGAGGAGACCGCATCGGGACCAACGGATACAATAAATGAAATTAGTGGATGTGCAAGTAAAACTTTATGGATGTGGAAGGCTCCTTTAGGGCCTTGGATAGAGGCGACGAACGAATTGTTCGATGTCACGGCGTGTATTAAATTCATTGATGCATGGACGGAGGGGGATGAAGGTGAGTCCTTTGCTGAGGACTGATCGTTCGTCCTCAGTGAGGGGGAGGTCTGGGGGGATGGTGTCATCATTGTTGACAGGAATAGTGCCAGAAGACAGGAGGACAGCAAACGTTGTTCCCTTGTTAAAGAAGAGGAGTTGGGACAACCCTGGTAATTATAGACCAGTTATTTCGGTTGGGGGTAAGATGTTGGAAAAGGTTCTAAGAGATAGGATTTATATTAATCTGGAAAAGAATAATTTGATTAGGGATAGTTAACACAGTTTTGTGAAGGGTAGGTCGTGTCTCACTAACCTTATTGAGTTCTTTGAGAAAGGTGAAAAACAGGTGGATGAAGGTAAGGTGGTTGATGTGGTGTATATGGACTTCAGTAAGGCATTTGATGAGGTTCCACATGGTAAGCTATTGCACAAAATAAGGAGTTTCAAGATTGAAGACGATTTAGCAGTTTGGATCAGAAATTGGCTAACTGATGGTGGTGGCTGATGGGAAATGTTCATCCTGGAGCTCAGTTACCAGTGGTATACTGCAAGGATTGGTTTCGGGGCCACTGCTGTATGTCACTTTTATAAATGATCTGGATGAGGGCGTAGAAGGATAGGTTAGTAAATTTGCAGATGACACTAAGGTAGGCAGAGCTTTGGATAGTGCTGAAGGATGTTGTGAGTTATAGAGGGACATAGATAAGATGCAGAGCTGGGCTGAGAAGTGGCAAATGGAGTTTAATGCTGAAAAGTATGAGGTAGTTCACTTCGGTAGAAGTAACAGGAATGCAGAGTACTGGGCTAATGGTAAAAATTTTGGCAGTGTAGATGAACAGAGGGATCTCGATGTCCAGATGCATAAATCCCTGAAAGTTGCCAGCCAGGTTGATAGGGTTGTTAAGAAGGCATATGGTGTGTTGGTGTTTATTGGTAGGGGGATTGAGATTCGCAGCCACAGTCATGCTTCAGCTTTACAAGACAGTGGTAAGGCTGCTCCTGGAGTATTGCATGCAGTTCTGGTCACCACATTATAGGAAGGATGTGGAAGCTTTGAAAAGGGTTCAGAGGAGATTTACTAGGATGTTACCTGTCATGGAAAGAAGGGCTGAGGTTGTTTGTGTTAGAGAGAAGGTGGAGAGGTGACTTAATCAAGATGTATAAGATAATCAGAGGGTTAGATAGGGTGGACAGTGAGAGCCTTTTCCCTCGGATGGTGAAGGCTAACAAGTGGGGACATAGCTTTAAATTGAGGGGTGATAGATTTAGGATAGATATTAGGCGTAGTTTCTTTACTCAGAGAGTAGTAGGGGCATGGAACGGCCTGCCTGTAACAGTTGTAGACTCGCTGAAGTTAAGGGCATTTAAACGGAAATTGGACATACATATGGATAAAAACAAAATGGTGTAGGTTAGATGGGCATCAGATTAATTTCATAGGTCAGCACAACATCGAGGGCCAAAGGGCCTGTACTGCACTGTAATGTTCTATGTTCTAGGTTCTCTCTAGTGCTAAGTGAGCTAAGCACCAGCTGAGCCTTGGTATTCTGGGACACTCAGAAGTAGAAATGAAACTGATCTGTGTTTCCAGGCCTAGTTCTCACTACCTGGACCTCTGATCGAAATGTCGTCAGCTTTATTGTTACAGACAGTTCTTTCATAACATGAGGTTGTGTTCTTGTGTGAGCCCGCACTGTATAAAAATCGCGCAATAAAAATAGCATTTAAAGTGTTGGCAATGCAATCGTGTTAAAGCCAACACATGTTTTAAAAGTTCACGCTTTAGAAACAGTGTCACCTATTCGTCAGTCACATTACAGCCAATTCACGTTGATGAACGCGCGTTATAGCAAAACGACCTGTATTGCCTCACCAGCACTGAGGCTAATTTAGCGATGAATCAAATATTTAACTTGGCTGGCTAGCAAATGGCTTAATGCCCTTGGTTACTTTCACCCTCTTTCTCTGATGGATACCCGAGAGTTGCCCAATAGTTGGTCATGAGCCTCATTTTTGCACTTAGTGGGTGGCAGGACTTTAGGCCCATAGGATTTCCACAAGATCTGGAGATGGTTGGTTTTTGCTAACAATCATTGAACACGCAACACTCCAAAATGTGTCTACTGGGCACATGACAGAAGAAGACTGTTCGATATTAACAGTTATGCTGTTTACACTAGGGGGTGGCAGATAGCCATAGTCTGCTATCTTGCTGAGTTTCCTTTACTTGGAGGGGCCGGTGTTGGACGAGGATGGACAAAGTTAAAAATCAGAGTCGGGAGTGTGTTGCTGAAAAAGCACAACAGGAAAATTGACATTTCGGGCTGGAGCCCTTCATCAGGAATCCTGCAACACACTCTCAACTCTGATCTCCAGCATGTGCAGACCTCACAGTCTCAAAGTTAAAAATCCCACAACACCAGGTTATAGTCCAACAGTTTATTTGGAAGTACTAGTTTTCTTTAAGATAACGTGGGATAGCTTTGAGAAACATGAAAATCTCTTGGTCGAAGACTTCACAGAGGTGGATAGGTGACCATAAGGCACTTTGTTAGTGACAACTCAAAGATACAAAAAGCAATGTATATTGCTTATAAGAGACTAAGGATAGAATTTTCCCAATCCTGCTATAAGGGTGGAGCAGGACAAAGCACAGCATCAGAGGAAGAGGAGAGTTGACGTTTCAGGTCAGAGGCTTTCATCAGGGCTGGGGTAGGGGAAGACGGCTGCAAAATAAATGGGGGGTGGGGCTGAGTAAATTTGGAAGCTGGTGAATTCTATGTTAGGGCCATATGCTTGTATGCTCCCGAGGCAGAAGATGAGGTGTATGCGTCCAGTTTGTGCATGGCCTTGTGTTGATAGTGGAGCGAGGCCCAGGATGAACATGCCGTCAGGGGTGTGGAATGGGCAGTTTGAAACAGATCTTCTTCATTGGGTACATGGAACAGTCACTCTTCTGCAGCTATACCAGTACCATCCACTACCATTTCCTCTGCTACATCGATGACTGTATTGGCGCTATCTCAGGGTTGGAGGGTTTGAGCAGTAGGGAGAGGTTGATTAGACAGGGGCTATTTTACCTGGAACGTCGGAGGCTGAGGGGTGACCTTATAGAAGTTTATAAAATCATGATGGGCATGGATAGGATAAACAGACAAGGTCTCTTCTGCAGGTGAGCAGAGTCCAAAACTAGACGGCAGGGGAGAAAGATTTAAAAGGGACCTAAGGGGCAGCTTTTTCACGCTGAGGGTAATGCATGTATGGAATGAGCTGCCAGAGAAAGTGATGGTGGCTGGTACAATTACATTTAAAAGGCATCTGGATGGGTATATGAATAGGAGGGGTTTAGAAGGATATGGGCCAAACGCTGGCAAATGCTATTAGATCAATTTAGGAGATCGGGTCAGCATGGATGAGTTGGAGCTAAGTGTTTGTTTCCATGCTGAACATCTTTGACTGTACTAATTTTCTAGCCTCACTTTCCAGCAGTCTAATATCTACTCTTGCCTCTCTCTTATCTTTCAGATATCTAAAGAAACTCTTGCTATCTTCTTTTACATTACTTGCTACCTTACTCTCATTTTCGATCATATTCCATCTTCTCCCCCTTATTTCTTTTATAATTATCCTCTTTTGGTTTTTAAGGGATACCCAATCCTCTGACTTCCCACTAATCTTCACCACATTGTATGCTCTTTCTTTTGCTTCAATGCTGTCCCTGACTCCCCTTGTCAGCCATGGGTGTCACATCCACACCTTTGTATGTTTCTCATTCCTCAGGATGAATTCCTGCTGTGCTTCCTGAATTACCCCCATAAACTGCTGCCATTGCTGCCCCACTATCTTCCCCGCTAAGCTCCCCTTCCAAATGTGGCCAGCTACTCCCTCACATCTTCATAGTTCCCTTTACTCAATTCTAACACTGTTACATCTGTTTCAATCTTCTCTCTCTCAAACTGCAGGGTCTATTGTATCACATTCTGGTCACTGCTCCCAAGGGGTTCCTTCACCTTAAACTCGCTCATCAATTCTGCCTCATCACTAAATCCAGAATCGCGTGTTCCCGAGTGGGCTCTACCCCAAGTTTTTTGATTAGATTAGATTAGATTAGATTAGATTAGATTAGATTAGATTAGATTAGATTAGATTAGAGTTGCTCCAAAAATAATCTCACAGACATTTCACGAATTTCTTTTTGAAACTCTTAAACTCGCTCATCAATTCTGCCTCATCACTAAATCCAGAATCGCGTGTTCCCGAGTGGGCTCTACCCCAAGTTGCTCCAAAAATAATCTCACAGACATTTCACGAATTTCTTTTTGAAACTTGTTACCAATCTGATTTTCCCACTCCACCTGCATGTTGAATTCCCCCGTGATTATTGCAATAGTGCCTTTCTTACATTCTTTTTCTATCTCCTGATTTATTTTCCTCCCTACACCCTGACTACAGGAAGGAGGCCAGTGCACAACTCCTATCAACTCCGGGTGCTCCAGTTTCCTCCCACAGTCCAAAGATGTGCAGGTTAGGTAAATTGGCCATGCTAAATTGCCCATAGTGTTAGGTGCATTAATCAGGGGGAATGGGTCTGGGTGGGTTGCTCTTCAGAGGGTTGATGTGGACTTGTTGGGCTGAAGGGCCTGTTTCCATACTGTAGGGAGTCTAATCATAGTACCTACAAATTTCAATCTGCGCTACAAGCTCACTTACCCTGTTTCACATACTGTGTGCATTTTAGTACGAATCCCTCAGTCTTGCATAGTTGTCCTCTTACCTGCTGTGCCTGAAGTTAGATTCCTGTTCCTATCCATACTCTCTGTCCTAACTTAGAGTCATAGAGATGTACAGCATGGAAACAGATCCTTCGGTCCAACTCGTCCATGCCGAACAGATTGCCAGCACTTCGCCCATATCCCTCTAAACCCTTTCTATTCATATACCAATCCAGATGCCTTTCAAATGCTGTAATTGTACCAGCCTCCACCACTGGCACCTCATTCCATGCACGCACCACCCTCTGCGTGAAAACGTTGCCCCTTAGGTCCCTTTTATATCTTTTCCTTCTCACCCTAAACCTATGACTTCTAGTTCTGGACTCCCCGCCCCAGGGAAAAGACCTTGTCTATTTACCCTATCCATGCCCTTCATGATTTTACAAACCTCTATAAGGTCACCCCTCAGCCTCCGATGCTCCAGGGTAAACAGCCCCAGCCTGTTCAGCCTTTCCCTATAGCTCAGATCCTCAACCCTGGCAACATCCTTGTAAATTTTTTCTGAACCCTTTCAAGTTTCACAACATCATTCCGATAGGAAGGAGACCAGAATTGCATACAATATTCCAAAAATGGCTTAATCAATGTCCTGTACAGCCGCAACATGACCTCCCAACTCCTATACTCAATGTCAAATGAAGGGCTTTTCCAGCACTACTCTAATCTAGACTCTGATCTCCAGCATCTGCAATCCTCACTTTTGCCTTTCTCCTATACTCAATGGTCTGACCAATAAAGAAAAGTACACCAAACACCTTCTTCACTATCCTATCTACCTACAACTCTAATTGCAAGGAACTCAGAGGTCTCTTTGTTCAGTAACACTCCCAGGACCTTACCATCCAGTGTATAAGTCCTGCTCTGATTAGCTTCTCCAAAATGCAGCACCTCGCGTTTATCGAAATTCAACTCCATCTACCACTCCTCTGCTGTTCTAGAAACTTTAACCTCTACTGAGCCCTCTCCTCTCAGCACCCCACCCACCCTCCCCCATCCCCCCTTTAACTCTTTCCATAATTTTCCATGCAACTGAACCTACTCACCCCCAATATTAGGTTTAAACTTTGAAAAGTTCCTGTACGATGCTCAGCACATCTTCATTAGCTTGGATTGCTAGCAGAACCTGGCATGTTTTTTTTCAGTGGCTAGACCAATGTATATTAGAAAAGGGAGAGGAGGAGAGAGAAAAGAGAATAATTACTTAGGTCTTGTAGTGGATTTGTGCTTTGAACTAGACTGTTTTATGCAATAGGTTAGATCTATGTGCTTTTCACAATTGGGAAAGAGAGAAGCATATAAGGTTTAAATAGTTGATTAAAGCTTGTGTTTCATGGCATCAAGAGATGAATAATTCCTGAGTTACTGTATTATTTGCAGCAAATGTAAAATATGACTGCATATAAATGTAGTCTGACTCAACATATTGGCAATTATCAGTCCCCACAGTTATGAGATACTTGTATACATTTTAGTGGGAGTGGTTTTAAGCTACAATGAGTTAAACTTGATGATCAGTAAATCTAATAGCCTTGCTATGGTAATTTCATTTTAATTGTATGAATATTAATTGTCTGTTAAGACTAACTGTAGACCTGTTCCCAAGGCTGTTGTGAAGAAAGCCAAGTTCTTAGCAGAATTGTTCACATGGCAACAAGGAGCTTCAAAGCCAGGGAGTCTCCAAGCTCTGCACAGGAGCCAAGAGCCTTTTGACACAAAAATCTTGCTTTCTGCTCATTATAGCAAGGCTTAATTAATCCTTCAGCACAATATGCCATCAGAGGAGGTGGGCAAGCTATGTTTAAACACAGCAAGTTAGATTCTTTGCAGAGAATATTCATTATACAGTTCAGACATAAAGATGTTTTTGAGTTGTTGGGAAAAATTTAAACCTATGAAAGAAAATATCAAGATTGACAACTACTGTAAAGGAAAGGTGAATATGGCCTGCCTTTTTAAAATGACAATTGCACTCCTAAAGCTTAAGACTTGTTGTCAATTCTAATACAGTGTGGGGGCAAAATATGGCACGTTGATCTTACTGTCTTGCTCCAGTGATCTGTATTGATTTTGATTGACGTAATATTAGATTCCCTACAGTGTGGAAACAGGCCCTTCAGCCCAACAAGTCCACACCGACCCTCCGAAAAGTAACCCACCTAGACCCACTGACCAATGCACCTAACACTATGGGCAATTTAGCATGGTCAATTCACCTGACCTGCACATTTTTGGACTGTGGGAGGAAACCGGAGCACCCGGAGGAAACCCACGCAGACACGGGGAGAATGTGCCAAACTCCACACAGGACCCGAGGCAGGAATTGAACCTGGGACCGTGGTGCTGTGAGGCAGCAGTGCTAACCACTGAGCCAATATTCAGAGACTCTACATCTGAAGATGGTGAAATTTTGTTCTCAGCTTAGATACACTTGCAGCACTCTAGGGTGTAATTATAATGACAACATTAATCAGAGTGTTGCTTTAACAAAATTGCATTTTATTTTCATACTCCCCTGACTACGCAAGCTGTAAATTCCTGAAGTAAACAAGTGTCAGGTTGCCATTGTTGGTAGCACTCATCTTTGAGTCAAAAGTTCTATTTTCAAGACCTATTTCAAGATTTGTGGTATATCAACAATAAGTTGCATTTATTTGGCATATTTTACATAGAAAAATATCAAGACACTTCACTTATGAGGCCTATTATGAGGAAACAGAATTTAACATTGCTCATAGACATATTTTGTCAAATCTTTACACCTTGCACTCAGAATCCCTACAGTGTGGAACCAGGCCATCTGGCCCATCATGTCCACACCACCCCTCCGAAGAGCATCCCACCCAGACTGAGTTCCCTACCCTTTCCCTGCATTTCCCTATGGCTAATCCATCTGGCCTGCACATCCGTGGACTGGGGAGGAAAGCGGAGCACCCGGAGGAAACCCACACAGGGAGAATGCGCAAACTCTACACAGACAGGTTCCCGAAGGTGGACTCAAACCCAGGTCCCTGTGCTGTGAAGCAGCAGTGCTAACACTGAGCTACCATGGCGCCCTATCCTTGTCAGGAAATTCACAACAAAAAGCAATGTAAAGGGAAGACAATATTTATATTGTACAGGTCATTCTGCTATAACACATGAATTTGCTATAACATGATTGATGAATTGGCGACACTCTTTCTAAAGTACGAACTTTTTAAATATGTATTAGTTATAACGTGATTCTAGCCCCATTAGTTTAATTACACAAATTTCTTATAACATGGGATTGCACGAGAACCCACTGTATTAGAGAAAAGTGATAATTGGATGCCAAGTCAAAGCTAGAGATAATTGAGAAGACTGAACAAAAATCTTGGAGGTATTTTTAAACTATCAGAGGATATAGTTTTACTACAGGATTTGTTTTGGAATTTTGTTTGAATAGAATGCTAAATGGTCACTCTGTCTGTTCCAATGTATGTTAAAGATCTGTGTTATACCAATGTTGAAATTAGAGTACAAATTAGTTACCAAGATCAGATTGGATTCCAAAATGAAGCAGAGTGGGACATTCTCCATAGGGGAATCTCAGTCAGTTTCTTTCCACTATCACATTAGGCTCTGATTTCTGATTCAAGGTGTTTCCCCACTGTAAATACAGAGTGATCACAAAGATGCACGCTTTCATCATGACAGTATAATAGGAGTGCGGCAGTAATCTTTTACATTTTACTTAGCATGATGTGAATCATTGCTTTGTTTGATATCTGTACATTATCATTCATTCACATCAAGGAACCTTAAAGGAAAGTTAACAACTTTAAATGATGAAGTACTTCTCAGAGTCGCAAAGTAAATCACATCAAATAATTTTATGCAAAGATGTTAATTAACAAAAAACAAAATTCCTTTTAATAATTAACATTATTTAAGTTAGTTGGATCTTCAGGTGAGAGCGTTATATTTAGGATAGTTGCCTTAAGTAAATGCTCCTCAGCATGTACATGTTAATCTCAAGCCTACAGTGATTGCAAGTGAGAATCAGAGCAAAATATAGTTGCAATAAATTTAAAAAGAAAAATTGTTTAACATATTGGTTATATTTAATTAAATTAAACTAAACATTTAAACTGATGAAATAATTGTTGAAAACAATTGATCCATATTTGATCTCCATCTAAACTATGTTAAGTAACCTCATGCTCAATGGGAATGGAGGGCAACTTGTGGTATTGTGACCCTATCTCTGAGCCAGGAGTCAAGTTCAAGTCCCACCCTGCCCCAGAGATGTGGAACAACCTCACTGAATGGATTGATTAGAGAATATCTACAATAGAATTGATATATTGGAGCTCGGCACCTTAGAGCAGGGAGGTAATGAAAATCAGCCCCAGAGTTTATCCACATCACTGCCAAGCAGGTAACCTATGAATACTGATTGACTGGCTCATTCAGGCCTCTGGGTCATGTTAACAGAGAAGTGCAGAAATGAATCAATGTGAGTTCACCTCTTCAGGAGAGAGGGAGAAGAAAGGACAGAGGACTTTTAAAAACTGTTTTCTTCAATCTATTTTCATAAAGAGAAAACTGAAAAAATATTAACTCAAGGCTGTCCTAAAACTTCTCATGTTGGCAAGATATTCTATACAACTTAACAACAGCATAAAATTATGCATTGCAATAGTTTTTATTTATTTGTTCATCGATTGTGCACTTTGTTGGCTACACCAGCATTTATTGCCCATTTCTAATCACCCTGGAGATTAGAACAGCTAGACTACATGGAGTAGGTATACTTAAAGTGTTGTTACGAAGGACATTCCAGGACTGCATCCCAATAACAGTGAGAGAACAGAACTATACTCTTGTCCCAGCGTGGTGGTCTCTCAGCAGCCTAGCATGGCGGTCTTTTGGGAGTACATGGCAGTCTCCCGGCTCAGTGTGGAGGTACTTCAGCAGCCCATAGTGGTGCTTTGGCCTGGCGTGGCTTCAGTGTGAACCTCTGGTCTTGACATGATTCCAGAGCAGTCTCCCTGCCTCAAGAACTTCAAGGTGAAGCTCAGCGCATTCTGGAGTCAAGTCTCAGTGCAGATTTATAGTTCGGTGCCAGCACAGACTGGGTTGGAAGGACCGGTCTCCCTTTTCTAATCTTATCCTACAATGTGCAAAGCTGGACTTTTTATTTATTTTCTAACTATTTTTACCATGCTAAGAACTTGTACTGAAGAACTGTACCTACTGGCGTTATAAGTGGTGACTTATAAACTATTCACTGTACCCATCTGATACATATGACAATAAAGCTAAATTCATTCATTTCATCACAATCCTGACTTGTGCCTTGTAGATGGTGGAGAGGTTTGGAGAAACAAGAGATGAGTTATTTGCTGCTGTAATCCTAGCCTTTGACCTACTCTTTTCCTCAGTGTATTTATGTGGATGCTTCAGTTCAATTTGTGGTCAATGGTAACCTTCAAGACATTGATGTTGTGGGATTCAGCAATGATGCTCTTGAGCATTATGGACAATGTTAAATTCTGGTTTGTTGCAGACGCCCATTGCCTGCCACTTGTGTCACTCAAATGTTTCTTGGCATTTATTAGCCCAAGTTTAGATGTTGTCCAGGTCTTGCTGCCAATGGGCACAGACTGCTTCTGTATCTGAGGTGACATGAATGGTGCTGAACATTGTACAGTCAGCACATTTCCCTAGTTCTGACCTCATGAGAGGAACATAAAGTCATGGATGAAGCAACTGGAGATGGTTAGGCTGAAAACATTATTCTGAAGAATTCCTGAAGAGATGTGCTGGAGTTGAGATGATTGATCTCCAACAATCAGAACCATCTTCCTTTATGCTTTGTCCTTTCACTCCAATTAATGGAGAATTTACTCGTGATTCTCATTGAGCCTAACTTTGTCATGGAGCCTTGATGCCACACTCCATAAGACCACAAGAATTAGGAACAAGAGCAGACCATTCAGCCTCTTGAGATTGCTTTGTCATTCAAAGGATCATGGCTGATTCAACATTCTTCATGTCCATTCTCCTGCCTTTTCTCCATAATCCCTAATTCCCTTACTGATCAAGAATCTATCTCTGACCACTCAGTCAAATGCTGCCTTGATGTCAAGGGCAATCAATCTCTCTGACCTCTGGAATTTAGATGCTTTGTTCATGTTTGAACTAAGGTTGTAATGAGGTCAGGAGCTGAGTGGTCCTGCCATAACACAAACTGGGCATCAATGAGCAGGTTATTGTTAAGAAGTATTTGCTTGGTTTGATGATCCCTTCCATCTCTTTGCTGATGACCAAGTGTAGACTGACAGGACTGATTGGAACCAACTTGGATTTGCCCAGCTTTTTTGCATGCATTACGTACCTAAGCAATGATCCATATTGTTGGGTAGTTGCCAGCATTTTGGGTCTACTGGAATAGCTTAGCTAGGTTGCAAATAGTTCCAGAATACATGTTTTCAGCACTTTGCCAGAATGTTGTCAATCCAATACCTTCAGCCATTTCTTGAGTGAATTGACTTACCAGAATGATGGCCTCTGTGATGCTAAGGACCTCAGGTGGAGGCCAAGATGTGTCATTTGGTCAGAACTTATGGATAGAAATGTTTGCAAATTCTTAAGCTTCGCCTTTTGCACTGACATGCTAGACTTCCCCAGCATTGAGGTTGGGGTTATTTGTGGAGCCACCTCCTCCAGTGAGTTGTTAAATTGTCCACCACTATTCACAACTGAACATGGCAGGACTGCAGCGCTTAGATGTGATTCATTGGTTGAATGATTGTTTAGCTCTGTCTATTGTATGCTGCTTCTAATCATATATGTAGTCCTGTTTTGTAGCTTGACCAGGTTGACAGCTCATTTCAAAACATGCTGTCCTGCACACTCTTAATTGAACCAGTAGTTAGTGCCCTCCCACTAAGCACCCACGCCCTGTATCGCCTGCAGCTTTTGTCATATTCAGTACCTTCAGCCGTTTCTTGATGTTGTATATCTTTTTACCTCTGACAAGGAAAACCTACCCAGTCAAACTTTTTGATAGGTTAAAACATCTCAACTAGAAGAAACTGTAGATAGTTAAAAGAACTTTGTCACCTTTACAAGTTATAGAGTGGGTCCAGGATTGTAATGTCTGTTATGTGTTTAAACCAGCAAATTTATTTCAGGATTGAATATCCATACAAGTATATTAAAGCAGAAACAACTCATTTTCTTAAGTTTACTAATACCAACATTTTAAATTCACATTTCAAAATTCTACATGAATTATGTCAAGATGAGGATTTGTGAAGATTTTAGTATGAAATGACAATGCTTATACTTGCTTATTGATATTTCTTGAAAGAACAAATTCTAAATTACAATATCATAGAATATCAAAGATATTTATATTATGATATTGTAACAGTTTAAATTTACACAATGTTTAAATGCATCTTGAATATTCAATAATACTCAAAATCCAATATACTTTAATTACATTCTTTTCCTTAGTGGGAAGTTTATGATAAAGTTGACCCTGTTGTGCCTTAATATAGAAACTGTTCTACCTCTCTGTCTTTGTTTTAATATCTATGTATCGCTTTATGATTTGTTTCTGAACAAGGTGGGATGTCATTGTTGTTTCTATTTTCGCAAAAACAACCTTATCAACTTTGCGAATACTGTTTTCTCATGAATTCTTATGGCTCAAATAGTTCTCTCATCTGGTTTTGTCACAAATGTCCAGCTACCTTCCAAAGTGCCTCAGAGTCCCACACATGTTCCATTTCTGTTTGATACTTCTTAGCATCTTTTAGAATTCAGGATATAATGCAATTTAGTTAAAGCAATTCCTATTACCTTAATTGACACTATACATTTTGCAATAATTTGGTCAATCCCTTGACAAATTAAATGGTTGAAAATTCTCATGTTTTTTTAATTAGGGGCCTCAGGAGGTGGCTGTGATGCAGCATCATCCAATTGGCACTTTCAGTTGGAAATGGATACAATGACTTCAGCCATGCTACTTGCATTGATGTGTTGAGCTCCCTATCTTTGAGGTTAGGGAGATTTAGGGAGTCTGGATTTTGCAGGACTGCAGAGCTTGAATCTAATCCATTGGTTGTGGGATACTTAGCCTTGTCTATTGCATGCAGTTTCACTGTTTGGTATGCAAATATTCCTATGTTGTAGCTTCATCAGGTTGACACTTCATCCCTGCTCCTGGCATATTCCCTCTATACACCTCATTGTAGCAGGGTTGATCTTCCAGTGTGATGGTAATGGTGAAGTGATGGATACACCAGGCCATGGGTTTTACAGATGTTTGAACACAATTCTAAAATACAATGACTACACTGTGAAGATGAGATTTAGCCTCCATAAGGTGACCACTCTGATCAATACTGTCATTGACGATGCATTGGCAACAGGTAGATTGGGGATGACAAGATAAGTAGATTTTTCCCTCTTGTGGATTTGCACACCATTTTCCATAAACGAGACTTGGCTGGCTCAGTCAGTAGTGGATCTACTTAAGCACATTTAGTAACGACCATTGAAGTCCCTCACCTAGAGTATTTTCTGAGCCTTTGCTCCCCTCAATATTTCCTCCAAGTGGGATTTAATCTGAGGGGGATGCCAGGTGGTAGTCAACAGGAGGCTTCCTTGTTCATGTTCAACCTGATGCTGAGAGACATGATGTGGTCCACAGTCAATACAGGTCTCTTAGTGTAATTTTTTCCCAGCTTTATGGCACTGGTGGGTCTGAAATGCATTCCTTTTTAGTAGTGACATATTCCTTTATGGCAGTAGCACTAGCTGAACTGTTGAGATTGTAAAGACATTAAAGAGAAAACATAATTTACAAAATATGTTTTGTGTATTATTGTAATGAATGTATTTCACAAATCCCACTTCAAAGACTGACCAGCTGATTAATGAACTTGAATCGGATTATTGACATTTTGTACTGAATTATATTTAAACATAAGTGAACAAATTTCGAATAAATGAAACTGTACCAGGATTGACAGATCCGATACACTTACTGATAGTATCCTGGGAAGTTTTGCCGAACAGAGAGATCTTGGGATACAGGTTTATAGCTTCTTGAAAGTGGAGTTGCAGGTAGACAGGGTAGTGAAGGCAGCATTTGGTCCACTTGCCTTTATTGGTCAATGCATTAAGTCATGTTACAGCTGTATAGGACATTGCCTAGACCTCGTTTGGAATACTGTGTTCAATTCTGGTCTCCATGTGAGAGGAAAGATGTTATTAAGCTTGAAAGGGTGCGGAAAAGATTCCATAGAATCCCTGCAGTGTGGAAACAGGCCATCTTGCCCAACAAGTCCACTCTAAACCTCCAAAGAGCAATCCACCCAGACCTATTGCTCTACATTTACCCAATGCACCCAACCTACACATCCCTGAACACTATAGGCAATTTAGCATGGCCAATTCACCAAACCTTCACATCTTTGGAATGTGGGAAGAAACTGAGGAAACCCACACAGAGATGGGGAGAATGTGCAAACTCCACACACAGTCATCCAAGGCTGGAATCAAACCCGGGTCCCTGGCGCTGTGAGGCAGCAGTACTAACCACTGAGCCACTGTGCCACCACTAATATTCGTATTCCCTCCCAACAGGGAACTGAACCCCGGTCTGCCGTGTGGGGATACTGACCACTATGCCACCGAGGAGTTGCTAGAGTTGGAGGGTTTGAGCTATGGGGTCTCCCTATAGGCAGGATAGACTGAGGCTATTTTCCGTGGAGTGTCAGAGGTTGAGGAGTGGTCTTACAGAAGCTTATAATAATCATGAAGGGCATCGACAGGGTGAACAGCCAAAGGATGGGGAGTCTAAGACTAGAGGGCATAGATTTAAGGTGAGAGAGCAAAAATTTAAAAGGGACATAAGGGACAACTTTTTCATGTAGAGGATGGTGCGTGTATGGATGAGCAGCCAGAGGAAGTGGCGGAGGCTGCTACAATTACAACATTTAAAAGGCATCTGGATGGGTACTTGTGTAGGAAGGAGTTAGAGGGATATGGGCCAAATGCTGGCAAATAGGACTAGATTAATTTAGAGTATTTGGTCCACATGGACAAGTTGGATCAACGGGTCTGTTTCCATTCTGTACATCTCTATAGTTTATGTAACTGAATTGGTCCTCACAATAATACTAAAAAATTAAATTCTTCTTGAAATTAAACTGGGGATACTGGAGTACTCTTGATTGTATAAATACTAAATTAAGGTTTGATGCTTCATTAGATGATACCAGATACATTCTAAGCTTATCCATGGAGAGAAACTGAATGCTTCCCTTTACAATTGCCAGTGAAACACCTAATTGGATAGTAACATTCACTAATGAACAAACACACAGTTCAAAGGGAACAATGATGCAATGCTGATTTTACACAGGAAGTAGAAGGAATCAGTCATAATGCCTGTTGAACATCAAATCCACTTTTGAAATCATTTGATTCACAGTGAACAGCCAGCACATTGAGGTGAAGCTCTCAATAATTTGAGTGACATAACTCCTGTCATGTTAGTTCTAAATAATTCGTCCCTTGTCATAAGACTGTGATTCCATGACTAGTGAATACAATCTCTGGGTATGCACTCTACCAAGCCCCTTTGTAATTTTATATATGTCTTGATAAGATCTCTCTCTTCTAAACGCCAGAGAACAGAGGTTAAATTTGCTCAGCCTCTCATTACAGAAGACCACCTTCATCCAAGGGATCAATTTAGTGAACCTTCAGTGCAAGATATATTCTGCCTTAAATCCAAAGATTACGACTACACAGAATTCCAGGTGTGGACTCATCATAGCGCAGTACAACTGTAGCCAGAATTCTTTATTCTGGTACTTCAATTCCCTGGCAACAATGGCCTTCCTAAATATTTATTGTACCTGCAAGACAGCTTTGTTCATTCCTTGTATACACATTCCCAGTACTGTCTGAGCAGCAACATTTACAAGTTTCATAACTTTTAAAATGTATTCTGCTTTTCTACTCTTACAACCAGTGATAACTTTACACTTCTCCACATTATAGTCCATCCATCATCTTGTTGCCTACTCACTTAACTTTTCTACATCACCTTGTAGTCTTTCCGTCCTCTCTACAGCTTTCCTTACAATTTTGCTTAGATATACATAAAATACTGTCACTTCATTTAAGTAATTAACATTGTTTAAGAAAGGGGCAAAGGATAACCCAAGAAACCACAGACCTTCCGACTTGACATTAATATCACAGAAACTGATGGAGGCCATAATACAGGATAAGATAAATATACACTTAGAGAAGAATAAGTTAATATTAGACAATTAACATGGCTTTGGCAAGGACAGGTAATGTCTGACAACTTTGACTGAGTTAAAAATTACACAACACCAAGTTATAATCCAACAGGTTTATTTGGAAGCACAAGCTTTCAGAGCGTTGCTCTCGTCAGGATCATCAGACACAAAATGTATAGTAAAATGATCCTGCCCCACTAGCTAACTGATGAAGGAGCAGCATTCCGAAAGCTTGTACTTTCAAATAAACCTGTTGGACTATAACCTGGTGTGGTGTGATTTTTAACTTTGGCCACCCCAATCTAACACCAGCACCTCCACATCATAACTTTGATTGAGTTCTTTGATGAGGTGACACAAGCAGTGGATGAGTTGTAGTGCTGTGGATGTTGTATATTTGGACTTGCAAAAAGAATTTGATATGGTACCACATGGCAGACTGGTTAAGAAATTAGAAATGTTTGGGATTGGCGGGTTCTCAGCAGCATCGATTAGAATTTGGCTAAAAGATAAGAAACAGAGGGTTTGGTATAAAAGAGCATTTCTCAGATTGGAGAGTTGAAAGTGGTGATCCCCAGGGATTGGTGTTGGGTTCTTGCTTTTTCTGATTTATATAAACAATCTGGAGATTAGTGTTGTGGGAAAAATCTATAAATTTGCAGATGATGCTGACCTAGGGACAATACTGAATTGTGAGGATGACACTGAGTGACTTCAGAGGAACATTGACAAGATGGTCAAATGGATAGACACATGGTACATGAATTTCAATGCAGATATGTGTATTGTTAGAAGAAACATGTACAGACAATTCCAGCTCAATAATACAGGAGTAGAGGGACTTTGGGGTTTACATGCATAATTCTCTAAAGATGGTCTGGCAAGTTGAAACAGTTATTAAGGCGGCTTACGGAATCCTTGGATTTATAAATTGCTGCTGAGAGTATAAAAGCAAGGAAATTATGCAGTACATACATCTACAAATCATTGATCAGACCACATTTAGAGTGATATATTCAGGTCTGGGCACCTTATTTAAGGAAGACTGTTAAAGCCCTGGAGAGAGTTTAAAGGAGATTTACAAGAATAATACCAGGAATGAGGGACTTCAGTTTCTAGGAGAGATCAGAGAAATTGAGCCTATTCTCCTTGGAGCAGAGAGGATTAAAATATTCATTAAGGTGTTCAAAATTATGCACAATTTTGACAGGATAAATAAGGATATTCTGTTTCCATTGATTGGTATGTCAGTAACTAGAGGTCACAATTTCAAGATTGTCACCAAAAGAGCTTAGATTGAGATGAGGATACATTTCTTAACTCAGTTGTTAGGATTTGGAATGGACCGCTTGAAAGAATGGTGGAGGTAGATTCCAAAGGAAGTTTTAAAAGAGAGCTAGATATATATTAAAAGTGAAGAATTTAGAGACCTATGGAGATGGGACTTGGTGGGTAGCTCTTTCAGGAGCCAGTACAGACATTGGGTAGAATGGCCTCATTCTGTACAATAAAATTCTATCATTCTATGATTCAATTGACTGTATAGAGCTGAGATCCCAGCACTGAATGCTGCAGTACTCCACTGCCTAACACGCCTACTTGAAAATAACTAGATTCTATGGTTTTTCCATCCAACGCATCCTCCATACCCCCTTTCCCAAAGTCTACCATGTTAATGGACTAGTCATCCAAAAGCGCAGACTATTTGGTAAGGATATGGGTTCAAAATTCCATAACAGTTTCGAAACCTAAATTCAATTGATTAATAAATCTACAATTATAAGTTTGACTGAGAAACACTGACAGCAGAATTATAGAGTGCTGTGAAAACCAATCTGGTTCACTAGCATCCTATAGGGGAGGAAACATGATGTTCATGTCTGGTCTGGCACAGATGTGATTTCAGACTCAGCAATATTGTTTCTTCTTAAATACCCTCTGAAAGGACCAAGCAAGTTGTTCATTTAGAAGGCAGCCCAGCATAACTTTCTCAAGGGCAATTGTGGTTGAGCAACTAATAGATCCTTGCCTGTGACATTCAAATCCGATATGTTACAGGGGGGTTATTTGGCTCCTATTATGCCTCTCTGAGGTAAGCACACTGGAATTCAAGCCCCTTTATTTCCAGAGTTATCACAAAAGTACAGGTTTTAAGAAGCACACAGAACGCTCTCAATGTACTTGCCTTTAAGACCCAAGTTGATAGAAAGCTTGGATCAGAATGCGGCATTTAACAGAATTATCAGTTATTACAGTAAATAGACTCTAACTGCTGGCATGTAACTCTACCGGTTAAAACGCTTAACACCCTTATAAACTGCCCTTACAAATATATACACAGACAGCAATGAAAAGCTTAACATATGAGGAACGTTTGAGGACTCTGGGTTTATACTCAATGGAGTTTAGAAGGAAGAGGGGGGAATATAATCGAAACATACAGAGGAGATGTTGGGAAGATGTTTTCATTGGTAGGAAACACTAGGACCTGAGGGCACAGCCTTAGAGTAAAGGAAAGACCTTTTAGAATGGAGATAAGGAGAAACTTAGTCAGCCAGAGTGTTGAATCTATGGAATTCATTGCCACAGAAAGCTGTGGAGGCCAGGTCATTGAGTATATTCAAGACTGAGAAAGATCGGTTCTTGAGTACAGTATTAAGGGGATCAAAGGTTACAGGGAGAAAGGAGAATAAGGTTGATAAACTTATCAACCATCTTTGAATGGCAGAGCAGACTTGATGGGCTGAATGGCCTAATTTCTGCTCCTATGTCTTATGGACTTCCCTTTAGAGGAAGCTGGTCAGAAGCCCTTCTAATCCAAATTTTCACTTACGTACTATATGTCAGCCCAGCAAAGTCTGTCTGATGTGAAACCTGTTTAGGCACAGTCAGCGTAGGTGGAAGTTGAACCCAGACCTTCTGATTCAGAGGCACAGACACTACCACAGCATCTCAAGAGCCCCTTACTACTATCCAGGAAAGTATGTAACTCCAGTAACTCAGACTGGTGTGTACATTTTCCTGCCTAAATACTTCTTAGCAAGATCATCTTAATTTAAGCCATTACTTCAAAAATGCAAATGGCCTTTGTTTGCATTGTCTTTTTGCAGTTTCAGTCAGAGCACTTGTCAACCAAATTGTTTCTATAAAAACATTAAAAAGGTGCTTGTACAATGAAATCATTTTCAGAGCAAAAAAAGTGTTTCGAAAAGATTGCCCCTCCTATCTCTATTCTGCAAAGGGTTACAACAGAGATTCACCAAATTGACCTCTGCTATAATGGTAATGATATATTAAGGGAGACTGAGAAGACTGAAATTTATTAGAATGAAAGACTATCTCAGAGACATAAAGTTCGTAAAGTAATTGACAGTGTAACTGTAGAAAGGATATCTTCCTGCTGAGGAGTCTGGATCCAAGGACACAGTCTCAGAAAAAAAACCATTTAAGACTAAAGTGCAGAGTATAGTGAATCTTTGGTATTCTCTACTCGAGGTGCTAAGTCATTAAAGTAAGTACAAGACAGAGATCAATAGATTTCAAGCTCCCATTAATATGGCATTGAGGGATCAGCCATGATCTAGAATAGTAGAGCAAGATTGAAGGGCTGAACGGTCTACACCTGTTCTTAGATCCAACATCAGTGATACAGATGTAGTGCTGATGAAGCAGCAGCAGTTCAACCTTTCCTTCTGATCTTTACAAATTTAGTTCTTCAGAAATGACTGCCTTATGATAGTGTGCTTTTCTGTATAACATGTCATGGAAAATCCAATACCTTTCCATTTAAACTCACCATGACATCTCAACTCAAACTATTTCATCATATTTTCTTTAACTTGCAGTTCTATGCAAAAACTCCACAAGTACCAAAACAAAGTCCACAGAATAACCCACCACTGAGTTCTACTTGTATGGAAATATTACTTCAGGCAAAAACACTTTACAGGATCCAGATTTTGCCAGTCATTTTCAGTTCATGGTAGCTGAGTTTCTCAATGTAAACAGCTTCACAATTTATTTCAGGCTATTTGCTATATTAGCTGTAGTACAAATAGACTATGATTTAAATTGCTTTAGTTTTGTTCTAACCAGGCCCTCACAGAAATGAACCACCCCCTTGTTACTTTATCTTTAAACTTATACTTTGAAGGGATTTATTTCTTCTTGGGAATCAGCACCATGATTTTTAGTCACTCTTAAATCCAAACAAGCATTCTTTAAGTAAGCATTCTTTACAAAGAGGTTTATCATAGTGAGGTTTCTTGACTGTAGGGGAGAACACAGCTCAAAGCATTTCCGTTTCACCAATGATTTGCACAGGCCATCTTTCGGTATGACATGATGCACACTAATTAGTTTGAAGAACGTTTTCTGTTCCCAAACCTGGGAACACAGATGTGTTATAGCGTCTGCATCTTCCTTAGCTGAGAATAAGGAACAAGCAGTACATGAAACAGTCAAAAATCAAAAATGTTGGAAATACTCAGTTCAGGCAGAATTGTGAAAAGAGAAACAGTCAACATTTAAAGTTTCCATCAAGATTGCCAAGTGGATAATCAATCTCAGTCTCCTCCTGATGTCCTCAGTATCACAGTTACCAGTCTTCAGTTAATACAATTCACTCCATATATCATCAAGAAATGGCTGAAGTGACTGAATAACAGCCAAGCATTAGTAATGAAGGCTTGTGCTCAGTGTGTAGATAGGATTCCGAGCAAACAGGAGTCAATGGGAATTGTAGGAGTGGGGGGGGGGGCAGAGTCTTTCAGATTCTCTGCTGGTTGGAGCCATACCCAGCACAAAGTAACATGACTGAGATTGTTGGAAATAAATAGCATTTCAGACGCAGGATATCACTACAAGAGGGACAGTTGACAGGGGCCTCAGTGTGCCGGTCCCATTTTGCACTTAACACTTTTGCTCTTAGCCTATTCTTTCACTTCCAGAGCTCCAATGGGTTTGTTTTTGGCCTCATCTTTAACCTCACCAACCCCCATGTTCAACGGATCATCGTGCACCATTTCTTCCACCTCTGGCATAATACCACCAATGAACACATTTTCCCTTCCCTTGACAGCCCAAAAGGGTATGTTCACTTTGTAATATCCTAGTCTATTCCTGGGGCACTCTTAACAAATCCTCCACTTCTAATGCGGTGTTTACACACAAACACAGGAGAAGCAACACCTGTCCTCTTACCTCCTCCATTTCCACAGTCCATGACACCCAAATATTCCTCTGCATCAAAAGTGATTTAATTGTGTGTTTATTTCAATTTAGCATGTTGCATCCTTTGCTCATAATAGTTTACACAGAAGAAACCAAATGGGTGACCATTTTGCAAACTTCAGTCCACAGATACAACCCTGACCTTCTGGTCACTTATCCTTTCATTCTGCAGCCAGTTTTAATGCTAACCTCTCTGCCCTTTTGCAGCTCAACCCAAACTCAAGGAACAGCTTCATTTGGTTAAAGTTCAGATTGCAACTTTTGAATTCAACCTTATCAGACCTTATCTCAACCCCTATTTTCTCTTTGCATGTTTCCTCTCAAGTCTCATCTTTGCATTGGACAGCAGCTGCTCATCGGTGTGCAACTTAAATCCTTCTTTTATTATATCTTGTTTATGTTTTACTATCTCTTTTTAGAATCTGAGCCATGACCTTATCAATTAATCTCCCAGTATTGCACCCTCTCCCAATTTTGCCTGCTTAAAATCTATTGCATTTCTAGGTTTTTCCAGGTGGTTGCTGACCTGAATGTTAATTCTATTTCTGTCTCTACAGATGGAACCTGCCTGCTCAGTAATTCCAGCATTGTTTTTCTATCCAGCATTTTGATTTTGCTTTAAGGGATTAAGATTAGATGAACCTGTTCGGCATGTTTAAACTATTAACGAACAATCAGAACACAATTGTTATTTGGTCAAGTAAAATGTCTCACAAAAGAATGATTCGGCCCTTTGCGCCTGTGTCAGCAATTTGAAAACACTATTTTACTTGTTCAGCCCTGCCCCACGGATCTTAAAATTTTTCCCTAAAAGTATCTACCAATTTCTTTTTGTCAGTCACTGCCGAATCTGCTTCCAAATTATTAAAATATTACAATCAATTTCATAGTATCAAACAATTTTTCAACAATTTCTCCAGCTCATAATATGGCAATGACTATTTGGCTAGCCTTCTGATTCAGATCATGTGAAGTGCCTTGAAATTTTGTACAATATGAAAAGCATTTTATAATTACAAGTATTTTTAGCCCCAAATTGGCTTTCATACCACAACAGATGAATAGACGCTGCAAATCATGCAATTTGTGTTCAAGTGTTACTGAAACATTATTAGATATTTCCACTGCATGTTATAAAGGAATAGTATTCTATTACATCAGCATACAATTGAGGGATTGAACTTAAAGAAAACTGCAAAGGTTGTTTTCATATCATAACTAGGTAGTATACTACTAACTTGAGGCATTGTGCAGCAGGAAGAGGTAAGTT
>NC_057714.1:12894395-12895879 GCF_004010195.1 Chiloscyllium plagiosum | reverse complement strand
TTTTCACGCAGAGGGTGGTACGTGTATGGAATGAGCTGCCAGAGGATGTGGTGGAGGCTGGTACAATTGCAACATTTCAGAGGCATTTGGATGGGTATATGAATAGGAAGGGTTTGGAGGGATATGGGCCGGGTGCTGGCAGGTGGGACTCGATTGGGTTGGGATATCTGGTTGGCACGGACGGGTTGGACCGAAGGGTCTGTTTCCATGCTGTACGTCTCTACGACTCTATGACTCTAAGATCATGGCTGATCTTTTCATGAACTCAGCTCCACTTACCAGCTCTCTCACCATAACCA
This sequence comes from Chiloscyllium plagiosum, assembly GCF_004010195.1. Lineage (NCBI taxonomy): Eukaryota > Metazoa > Chordata > Chondrichthyes > Orectolobiformes > Hemiscylliidae > Chiloscyllium > Chiloscyllium plagiosum. Next base: position 12,895,580 of record NC_057714.1, on the reverse strand, counting down.
TTAACTGTCCAAAAATCTATCTTTGCCTTAAACACATTCAACAAGGTAGTCTCAACTGCCCCAAAGATTCATAACCCCTTGGGTGAAAAAGATCTTCAACTCAGTCCTAAAAACGCTTCCCCTTATTTTGAGGCTATGCCCCCTAGTTCGAGTTTCACCCACCAGTGGAAACAACCTCCCTGCTTTTATCTCAGCTATTCCCTTCACAATTGTATGTTTCTGGAAGTTCCCCACTCATCCTTCCAAATTCCAATGAGTATAATCCCTATCTTCTCAATCTCTCCTCATAAACCAACCCTCTCAACTCCTAGTGAACCTAGTGAACTTTCTTTGCATCCCTTCCAGTATCAGTACATCCCTTCTCAAGGAAGAACACCAAAAATGTACAGGTGAGGCCACACCAGTACTCTGTATAGCTGCAGCATAACCTTCCTGTTTTTAAACTCCATCCCTCTAGCAATGAAGGACAATATTCATTTACTTTCTTGATTACCTGCTACACCTGCAAATCAACTTTTGGTGATTCATTCTGAGCCTGACACTGTGGCAAAGAATAGAAGGGGGCAGAATAGAAAAGTACTCGTGGTAGAGGACTCAATAGTTAGGGGAATCAACTGGAAATGTTGTGGTCAGGATCGGGATTCCCAGAAGGTATGTTGCCTCCCTGGTGCCAGGGCCGGGACGTCTCCGATCGGGAGTATAAGGTTCTAAAAGGGGAGGGCGAACAGCCAGAAATCGTGTTACATATTGGCACTAATGATATAGCCAGGAAAAGGATCGAAGATATAAAAAGTGATTTCAGGAAGTTAGGATGGAAGCTGCAAAGCAGGACGAACAGAGTAGTGTTCTCTAGTTTACTACCGGTGCCACGAGATAGCGAGGCGAGGAACAGGGAGCGGGCGCAGCTTAATATGTGGCTGCGCAGCTGGTGTAGGAGGGAGGGCTTCAGATATGTAGTTAATTGGGATGCCTTCCAGGGAAGGTGGGACCTGTACAAGAAAGATGGGTTGCAGCTGAACTGGAAGGGGACCAATGTCCTGGGTGGAAGGTTTGCTCGAGTAGTGCGAGAGGGTTTAAACTAGTATGGCAGGGGGGTGGGAACCTGAGCTGTATACCGGAGGTGAGAGTTGATGCAGATGAGGCAATAGCAAGAGGTAGACCAGCTAGTGGGAAGGATTTTCCTGG
>NC_057714.1:12860769-12894231 GCF_004010195.1 Chiloscyllium plagiosum | reverse complement strand
GAACAGCAAGGGAGCAGTCACCTCTTTAGGGGTTTACTACAGGCCCCCCCAATAGCAGCAGGGAGATGGAAGAAAGCATAGGTCGGCGGATTTTGGAAAAGTGTGGATGTAGTAGGGTTGTTGTAATGGGTGACTTTAACTTTCCCAATATTGATTGGAACCTCCTTCAGCAGAAGATTTGAATGGAGCTGTTTTTGTAAGATGTGTTCAGGAGGGTTTCCTAATTCAGGACGTTGACAGGCAGACGAGGGGAGAGGCCATTCTAGACTTAGTGCTAGGAAACGAGCTGGGGCAGGTATCAGATCTTGTGGTGAGACACCGGTTTGGTGATAGTGACCACAACTGCCTCACAGGGAGAAAGTGAGGACTGCAGATGCTGGAGATCAGAGCTTAAAAATGTGTTGCTCGAAAAGCGCAGCAGGGCAGGCAGCATCAAAGGAGGAGAATCGATGTTTCCGGCATAAGCCCTTCTTCAGGAAACTTTTGTCAAACATTTGACAAAGATTGACAAGTCGCCAGGCCCGGAGCAGATTTGTCCTCGGCTGCTTTGGGAAACGAGAAATGCAATTGCTTCGCCACCTGCGAAGGTCTTTTCATCCTCACTCTCCACTGGAGTCGTACCTGAGGACTGGAGAGAGGCAAATGTAATTCCTCTCTTCAAGAAAGGAAATAGGGAAATCCCCGGCAATTACAGACCAGTCAGTCTCACGTCTGTCATCTGCAAGGTGTTAGAAAGGATTCTGAGGGATAGGATTTATGACCATCTGGAAGAGCATGGCTTGATTAAATGCAGTCAACACGGCTTTGTGAGGGGCAGGTCATGCCTCACAAACCTTATCGAGTTCTTTGAGGATGTGACTAGAAAAGTTGATGAGGGTCGAGCTGTGGATGTGGTGTATATGAACTTCAGCAAGGCATTTGATAAGGCTCCCATTGGTAGGCTTATTCAGAAGGTCAGGAGGAATGGGATTCAGGGGAACATAGCTGTCTGGATACAGAATTGGCTGGCCAACAGAAGACAGCGAGTGGTAGTAGAAGGAAAATATTCTGCCTGGAAGTCTGTGGTGAGTGGTGTTCCACAGGGCTGTCCTTGGGCCTCTATTGTTTGTAATTTTTATTAATGACTTGGATGAGGGGATTGAAGGATGGGTCAGCAGGTTTGCAGATGACACAAAGGTTGGAGGTGTCATTGACAGTATAGAGGGCTGTTGCAGGCTGCAGCGGGACATTGACAGGATACAGAGATAGACTGAGAGGTGGCAGATGGAGTTAAACCTGGATAAATGCAAGGTGATGCATTTTGGAAGGTTGAATTTGAAAGCTGAGTACAGGATTAAGGATAGGATTCTTGGCAGTGTGGAGGAGCAGAGGGATGTTGATGTGCAGGTACATAGATCCCTTAAAATGGCCATCCAAGTGGACAGAGTTGTTAAGAAAGCATATGGTGTTTTGGCTTTCATTAACAGGGGGATTGAGTTTAAGAGTCGTGAGATCTTGTTGCAGCTCTATAAAACTTTGGTTAGACCGCAATTAGAATACTGTGTCCAGTTCTGGTCACCCTATTATAAGAAAGATGTGGATGCTTTGGAGAGGGTTCAGAGGAGGTTTACCAGGATGCCGCCTGGACTGGAGGGCTTATCTTATGAGGAGAGGTTGACTGAGCTCGGACATTTTTCATTGGAGAAGAGGAGGAGAAGAGGGGACCTAATTGATGTATACAAGATAATGAGGCGCATAGATAGAGTCGATAGCCAGAGACTATTTCCAGGGCAGAAATGACTAACACGACGGGTCATAGTTTTAAGCTGGTTGGAGGAAAGTATAGAGGGGATGTCAGAGGTGGGTTCTTTACACAGAGTTGAGAGATCATGGAATCCGTTGCCAGCAGCAGTGGTGGAGGCAGGGTCATTGGGGACATTTAAGAGACTCCTGGACATGCATATGGTCACAGAAATTTGAGGGTGCATACATGAGGATCAGTGGTCGGCACAACATTGTGGACTGAAGGGCCTGTTCTGTGCTGTACTGTTCTATGTTCTATGCATAACCACACCCAGATCCCTCTGCACAGCAGCATGCTGCCAGTTTTCGCCATTCAATTAATAGTCCCATTTTGCAATTATTCCTTCCAAAATCAATGACCTCACATTTACCAACATTGTACTCATCTGCCAGACCCTTGCCCACTCACTTCTATATCTCTCTGCAGACATTTTTAAGTATCCTCTGTACGTTTTGCTCTACCAGTTCATCTGCAAATTTTGAACACACTATATTTGTTCCCAATTCTAAACCACCTATGTAAACAAGTGCTGTCCCAATACTGATCTCTGAGGCATAAGCATCAAAATTCTCACACATGTAAAGGATTACAAAAGCTTAATCCCCAATTAAGGTTTATTTATAACAAAATAAACAAACTGCTGAAAACATGCAGTATGTTTTGCAGGATCTGTGATAAGAGAAATTTCAAGTTTACCGTTTTAGAAAATCGTATGCTAACTGAACAGCATCATTGTCATATGGGCCCACAGGACTAATCAAAGTGACAAGTGTTTCTAATTTCTGATCTTCAAGGTGAGCTTGAGACTATGTGCATACAATTGGGAGCTGTTACTTCTATTTTCTGAAAATCAAAGTCATGTACAAAAATCATTGTTAAGTGAGTCCAATAAAGATTAGACACAAGTGAAATATCTTTATATGATACATGTTAATGGCCCAAAGGGTATTTGCATTTTTGAATGAGCATTACCAGATTCAAATAAGGCAATGTGCCAATTTGCCAGATGGGAATCAAAATTAAACAATACTTATAGACTATTACCCCTATTGGTAATATGTCCAATTTGAAGGAAATCAAATAACTCAAAGCAGTGCAATATCACGTAAATGTTTGTGAACTAATCTCTAATTTGATTTTAAAGCTTTTAACAATTAATTTTCGATGCCTATCTTCGTCAAGAAATACAGTAATTGTCCATTTGAGACACCGAACTAAGCTTAAACACAATGCCAGAGTTTTTGGATGAGTAGTGCACTGAGCCTCAATGCAGAGCTGTTTGCACATGGCATACATAATACACTAAATTCAGTTATTATTCATTTTCTTATCCCAATTCTCAAAAGATTCAAACTGAAAATGTTTGTTCTAAATTATTTCCTCATTTATCAAAAGCTTGCATCAAAGCAATTAAAAATAACTATATCCATGTTGACCACACTTTTACAGGATTATTAAATACCATCTAAAATGGCAACTAAATCACTATGCAGATATAATTTGGATGGATACTGGTTGCACATGCACTTTCCTCAGCTCAGAATACAGCAAGAACGGTTTTTAAGTAGATTAACTAAAAAGTCATAACTGAAATTAAGTCTTCCATAAGATTGTTTTGGTGTTGAATTAGTGCTGGTTCAGCACTCAAGCCAGTCTTCAACATTCATAGCAAAAGCTCAGAAGTTCTTGCAGCTGCAGCTCAGAATCTTGCACCCACATATAAAACACTTCAAATTGAGAGCAAATGAAGCTTCAGTTGCTGTACCCCTTGGCTACAAAAACTCCTTGATCAGCTTGCCATAACACTTCTTTTTCATAGAACTGTAAACGTAGAATTAGCAATAAAACATTCGACCATAAGATTAGGAGCAAAATAATAGGCCATCAAGTCTGCTCTGCCACTTGATCATGACTAGTCACAGTCACATTCACTTGCCATCTCTCACTAACTTTCAATTGCCTTGCTGATCAAGAACCTCTGTCTTAAATACATTCAAATAACTTGGCCTCCATAGCCCTGTGTTAATAAGTTCCACAGCCACGAACCTCTGGCTGCAGAAATTCCTCATTTCAGTTCTAAATGGTTGCCCGTTCTTACTCAGGTTATGCCCCTAGGTCCTATCTACTCCTACTAGCAGAAACATCTCCAAGTTCACTCTATCCAGGCCTCTCAGTATCCTAAAAATTCAATAACATCGCTCCTCATCCTACTTAACTACTCCAGAGACCTCAACCACTCCTCATATGACAAGCCTTTCATCCCCAGGATCGTTCTTGTAAATCTCTTCTGAACTTTTCCTTGATACAGAACCCAAAACTGCTCTCAATATTCCAAATTGCATTTGCTTTTCGAACTGCCAACTGAACCTGCATGCTAACCTTAAGAGAACTTAGGACTTCTTAAGTCTCCGTGCACTTCAGATTTTTAAAGTCTTTCCTAATTTAGAAAATAGTCTATACTTCTACTCTTCCTCCAAAAGTGCAAAACCTCACACCTTCCCACATTGTATTGCATCTGCCACTTCTTTGACCACTTGCCGAGCATACCCAAGTCTATCTGCAGCCTCCCCCTTCCTCAATATCTGTCCCACCTATATTTCCATAATTAGCAAACTTAGCAAATATGCCCTCAATTCCTTCATCTAGCTTGTTAATGTATAACATGAATGGTTGTGGTCCCAACAATGAACTCTGCAGAACTCTACTCGGCACCAGCTGCCATCCTGAAAGGCCCCTTTATCCCTACTCTCTGCCTTCTGTCAGTCAGCCAATTCTCTATACATGCCAGTATCTTGCCCCATAAGACCATGGGCTCTAATCTTGATTCATCTCTAATTCCTTACATGGCAATATTTTCAATAATAATTGTTATTAAACTAGCTTTGGTCTATGTTATTTAGTTGTTTCTGACCAAATTTACTTTAGGATCCAACTTTTATTCAAATTACTGGAATACTGTTTTCAAAATGGTTCCATGGAAGCCTACAGGGTTGGCAAAGTGAAAAATCCCAAGTCCAAATTAAATCTAATATCCTTACCTTTGTACTTGCTAACTTAATGGCAAGTTTTCATTGTCGGATATCAAATTTACTTTAAAACAAAAATCAGAATAGTGCTGAGAGAAAACATTTACAAATTTAAATTTAAAGATTCAAAAAAGATGTCAATAATTTCAATGACTACTACAAAATAATACAATGTTAATAATTGTACTGGTTATTGATTTCAGTTGCAAAAATATTAACTGCAAATTTTAAGTTACTAGTCTTAAGGAAAACTCAGTTAGAAATCTGAGCTGCAGTTGAAATGTTATGGCTGAAGGCTTTTAAATGATTACTTGTTCATCAAATTCAATGGGAAATGGCACCATTCATGGGATCAGTGAAAGGGGAAATAAAGTGAGTTTGTTGATATTTACTTTGTCAATAACAATACATAATAAAAAGGCATTGTACAATAAATATCTGGAAAAATCTAATTTTATTTCCATGAACATATGCCTTAAGGACATATAAAAATTCACAAACCTCAAGGACCAGAAAAATACCCTTTCCTCCCCCCACCAACCCACAAAGAGTTAGAACAAAATCAGAAAATTCCAGAAACACTCAGGTCTGACAGCATTTGTGGACAAAGAAACAATGAACATTTCAGGACAATGATTGATTGGGAATGACTAGCACTGTATTAAAGCTGTGATATTAACTGTTAAACAGTGAGACTGAGATTTCAGAAATAATTAACATCACTACCTGATTCTGCACTATCAGCAGAGTCATGGAAAAACTTTAGTATTTGTTACTGCAGTGTGGAAGGACATCCATGGACTCTGGATAATATACGCTGAGCTAAACAGTTCTTTTGTATCGGTTTCCTAATGGTCTCATTTGCCACTTTTAAATCCATTCAAAAATTGTACAGTTAGTAATAAATATGATAAGCCAAAAATCTGTTTAAGCACTCTGGTAGCAAAGAACTTATTTTGTTACAAAAATTGCTGCATTGACTAGCACTCTACAAAGTGATTTTATCACATATACTGGTACAAAAGTATTTCAATCTATTTTACTGAGTTTATCTTCCCATCTAAACAGTGGTGCCTTCACATTATGTCATGAACTAAATAAATCCCATTTAGTCCAAACACTAATACATCTAGGAAGTAAGAAGGCCTTTGCACATTTCTCAAGTAAGTTTCTAGTCAATTTTCCAGTAGGAAACAAATTATGTATTACTTTTCAGCATCGAGGAAGAACAACTCTGGCTGCAAAAAGTTAGCCAAATTCAGTTAGTTCCTGAAAAAAGGAAGCAGTTTCATTCCATCAAATAGAACTTATTGTATCCCAGCTACGTGGACAGGTGATCGTCACATCGGATAGCTCGGTATTTGGACATTTCTTCAGGAAAAACTTTGCTCAGTTCATGAATCAGAAGTCCCTTGAATTTCTGGAACAATGAAGAAGATTCATTAATTGCAAGATGTTTTTACATGACAAGCTTAAAATTATTAGTTTTATTTAATTTTAGTTCATAGTTCTCTGTGTTTTATCCATTCATTACATCAACACCATCCACCTCTCCATGCAATCTTGATGGATACTAGTTATTTTCTGGTTCTATTATTTAGAGTTTGAGTATCCTCATTCATTTTTGAATGTTCAAAAGAAAGATTGCTGCAACGTTTGAAGACTTTTATATATAAAAAGCAAAACAAAGAAAAATGATTATAGAAATATTAAGATGGCTCAGAATAGTATGCAAAATGTTGCAATTCTTCACAATTTTGAGATTCTCATTGTGTTGTAAAGCAATGAATTTGGAAGTATATAATTACCAGTGTGAAATAGAAAAAAAAACAACCAAAACAAGTTTGATCCTAGTTCAACACCATGCTCACAACAATGTCAGTGAAGATAAAAAGCAAATTTATTATAAGAAACAGAAGACAGAAGGACAAACATCCTTACTTTCAACCTGGGTGCAGAAGGATAGTTTCTCTCAAGTTTGGAGTAAATTAACTGCACACAAAACAGACAAAACAACGGACTAGACAAGAAATACTCCCAGTTCAGATCACATCTTAACAGGCAAATGCATAATTAAGATGGCCTAAAGGAAATTCTGCCTATTGCAGTTCATCAACAGTCACTACAGTATTCAGAACCTGGGAAGCTCGCAGTTTTATCTTACAGTTTTGCTTCCGGTGTGCTTGGTGCATCTAGATGCATTGGCCCCTGGGCCTTCTTCCTCAAATCATAGCTGGCACTGGATACCTGAAAGTTAAGTTCAAATCCAGCAGTGACAATATTGGGAGGCTAAGTACTAAGAATAACTACAATGAAGCCATCCCTAGGCCTTTTGTCATCGTGAACTGAAGGCTCGCCATTTAAGATGTCTTCAGTTCATTACCATTTACTGTTTTAAACTGCTCTGTCAGCTCAGAAACTTGCCCAAAAAAAATTATCACTCCCCTAACTGTGAACAGGGACCCCATAAGACAAATGAGGAGGAGTGACAAATATTAGCTGGGAGCAGGTGATAACAGTGGAGGGGTGAGCCTTGGTAAGGAGGATTGGACACACTCATCGCAGAGGATGGATGACAAGAAGAAGAGAAAGAGTTGTGGGAAGCGAGGGGGTCCATAAACATTGTTGGAATGGGAGTGGTATCAACATTGTTTTCAAGAATGCTTTCACAACAGAGTTACTTCACGCTACACTTTCCAGCAAGCTTTACACACACCTGCTAAGAAAATTAGATTCCTAGAGTATGGAAACAGGCCCTTTGGCACAATAAGTCCACACAAATCCTCCTAAGAGTAACCCACCCAGACCCAACTCCCTCCGACGAAAGCACCTAACACTATGGGCAATTTAGCATGGCCAATCCACCTGACCTGCACATCTTTGGATTGTGGGAGGAAACTGGAGCACAGGAAACCCACACAGACATGGGGAGAATGTGCAAACTCCACACAGATAGTCGCCCGAGGCTGGAATTGAATCCGGGTCCCTGGCGCTGAGGCAGCAGTGCTAAACACTAAGCCACCATGCCGATAATTGATATAAAAAACACAGGGCAAATGAATCTCACAAACAACTGAACATCTGAACTTGTACGCCAAGTTGGGCAAACAGTCAGAGTCTCTATTTTTCTGGTTACCTGATCCTTATGTTTTATAGAACTGCGCATCATTCAAGAACAGTAAAACTAACAATTAGAAACAGAAACTTCCCAGGTAAGTATCAGACATTTGTGCATGTTGAGACTTCTTCAGGGTCGCATACACATCAGCCAAATTCAATAATTCACTGGTCCCCACATTAGGGGATCACGGAACTGACACATGAGGAGAGATTGACTAGACCAGGATTGTTTTCGCTGAAGTTCAGACAAATGAGGGGACATCATATAATGACTTATAAAATTCTAACAGACTTATAAAATTCTGCAGGGAGCATGTCCCCAATGGTGAGTGCATCCAGAACCAGGAGTCACAGTCTGAGGAATCGGGGTAGACCATTTAAAACAGAGATGAGGAGACATTTCTTCACACAAAGAGTGGCGAGCCTGTGAAATTCATTACTACAGGATGCCAGAACATTGAATGTATTCAATAGACAGTTAAATAAAGCACTTGGGACGAATGGGAGCAAAGGTTACGGGAAGAAAGTAGGATTAAGCTATTGAGTTAGACGATCAGCCATGATCGCGATGAATGGCAGAGCAGGCTCGAAGGACCAACTGGCTTCCTATCTTCTAGGTTTTTATGTTTCCAATAGAAGATTCAGGTCATTATTTTATCAAGATAGATCTACAAGAACATAGTCGTCACATCATACAGCCTCAATTTTTTGGACATGGAATGCATATTTGTATTTGAGGCACACAGGTTTACTATGTAGGGTTAACAATAAAAGCATGGAATGTGACCCTATGTATTAAACAGCTTCAGTGAATACCTGCAACATGACACTGAAGGGACAATATGGAAGTACAACGTTTATGGCAGTATTGTCTAAGCAAAACAAAATGTTTCCAAAAAACACTCAAATGATATTGAAATCAGTACAAAAGTTAAAAGCTCAACATTTTTAAACCTCACAGCTTTGAAAAGTTACAAACATCTAATACAAATATCAATACAGATAAGGAAACATAATAGAACAGCTCTTTGCAGTAAACACTGATCCCATAAATAAGAAAAATGTGGACTCCCTTAGCTATGCTGTGTTGCAGACATTTGGTGCCAATATGAGACACCATGTCTCAATTTGTTTCCATTGTGTCTTTCTCTATAACAAAGATACAAAGTGGCATGTATCTAGAGAAGAGTCTTAGATTGGAGTTTAGATGTTGATGCAAAATGACAAGGCAGCAGGTTCCTTATAATCTTTAACATAGCAAAACATGAAAACATTCACAAGCACATGAACAATTTTTTGGACTAGGACAGATAATTGAAAGCTTGGTTAAAAGGTTGGTTTTAAGGAGCATCTTGAAATAAGGAAAGAAAGAAATGGAGAGGGGTGAGGTTTAGGGGGGCAATTTCATAGTTTAAGGCTAAGGCAGAAGGAATGGCTGATCACTGAAATGATTAAAATCTGGCATGAACAAGATGCCACAATTGGAGTAGTGGAAGAATGAGAGATGTATGCCTGGAGAAGGTTACAAAAGAGGTGACTTGATGATATGTTCCAACAAATATGAACATTTTTTTTCAATTGTGCTGTTAATTGACCAGGAGTCAAATTATCTCTGAGAACAGGAATGCAATGTAAGATAACATGGAGTAGAATTCTGAAATTTATGCAGTGTGAAAGATTGAAGACCAGACATAGGTGCGATGAATTAGCCATGTTAATAGATAACAAAGGCATGGATAAGAATTACAGATGAACAGATGATATGATGGACTCAAACATAAAGTGTCATCTAATCTAATCTAATCTAACAATAGAATAAGCAGCCTTGGTGATGCAGTGCTGATATCAACTCATGCTTATCTTGAAGTCAACTAGTTTGGTTCAGCCTGAGACTATTGTCTGGAAAAGGAGTGGAGTCAGTAGCTAAGATTTGGTGCAAACTGAAAACAGCAGGAAGTATTTTTCATTGGCTGCAGTGGTCCCGCCAGTCAGCTGGATAGTCAGCGAAAGCTCCACCAAATTAAGTGCCACTCATTAATCCAGCAATGATGCAGTCCTGTCACCTGATAGGTCATCCTACACAAACCTGTTCCTTCTCTTCACCTTTCAAACATCCTAACCAACTCCCCAACTAAATTTGTGTCCTTTAAATTATCCAGGTCATGTAATTTCTCCAGCCTACATAATTCCTTAGTGCACAAATATAATAATTAGATTCTAACTTTTGCAAAAATAACTATTTAATGATTGCACATTCTATTATTGAAAACCATTTAATCTTATCCTTTTCACACTCAACTTCAAGCTTTGGCAATAATTTATGCCTCACTTCTCTCCAAGAAAAATCACCAGGACAGAACAATGATATCAGTCCATCATTCATATTTCATCTGCTTTGCTTAGATTCAGCTTAACCTTTGGACGCATATTTCATAAAACAAACAAAGTCAGAGTCTCTATTTTTCTGGCTACCTGATCCCTATGCAAACGCTTTCCATACACTCCACTTTTATGGAGATCTATTTAACACATATCAGAGGGCACACAGACATTCCCTTAATTTACAATGCAATTGATTCTGCAACATCTTTAACAAATACTTTCTACACAAACTTTGAAATTAGGAGTGGATGAGGCCATTCACCCCTACATCCTGCTAAAGGAGCTGAAATATTCAGAATTAACTGAAAGATTAAAATGGCTTTTGATAACACAATGCACCACCATCAAATGATTATTTTCCCAGAAATATCACAGACAGTTTAGAAGTGCTTTGTTTCACTAGAATAATTACTTATTGACCTGATTTGCAACACCAAATGCACACTCCCACCTGCCCAATAACCCCTCAGCTTCATAATCTACCGACCACTGCTTTAAAAAGATTCAAGGATCTTAATCTATGAGAAAGATGGTTCTGGAAGGTTCCTGAACAATAACCAGAAAGCATGATTTGAATCCAGACAGTTGTTTGTTTATTTCACCAATGCTTTATCTCTTGTTATCCCTGAAGAACAAACTGCTTGGATCAGGAATAAGTCTTCGATCCTACCTGTGACAGAGACTAGGAGGCAAAGAAAGAGGGAAGACTATGACAGAGAGAAAGAAGAAAGGAAAAAGAAAGTCAAACAGAGCAAAAGAGAGGAGAAGGAAGACCATGAATGGGATACAATGTCTCTAAATTATTTGAAATGAAGCAACGCAACAAAATCCAAAAGCTGTGTCTGGAAGAAGTGTGAACAGCAGACTGATGAACAACTGATATCCAAACAACATTCACTTGTACAAGGCTAAGATTCATACCTGCAAAGTGAAGAAATTAAAATTAAGGCAGCATCCAAAGTGATATTATTGAACTCAGTGTTGACTCTGGAAGTTTGTGAAGTGTCGCATTGAAAAGAGGAGATGTTATCCCACAAGGGAGCATAGAGCTACACTGGAGATAGCCAATAGCCTTGTGGTCAGCCTGATGGCTGGTCAATCATTTTTTTTCACCATCTCAACTCTGTGGATGAGTTCATTGGTAGTCTGGTTCATTTACTAGACCAGGTTGTCAGAAAATAAACTGCCACTCTTAACATTTGCTGTGCAAAGTTCTCCCTCTAACACTATCGGACAATGATGTGAAGGTGTTGGTGTTGGACTGGGGTGGGCAAAGTTAAATGTCACAACACCAGGTTATAGTCCAACTGATTTATTTGGAAGCACTAGCTTTCGGAGCACTGCTCCTTCATCAGTAGCAAAACAAAGCTCCGAAAGCTTGTACTTCCAAATAAACCAGTTGGACTATAACCTGGTGTTGCGAGATTTTTAACTCTGACTAGTGAAACCATTATCAAACATTTGCTGCCCAGCAATTGATTTTAGTCTAACCCAACTGTCCTGATAGTTAGTTGCCCTGTTTTAGATTGCTCAGCCACACAAAGACTCATTTTTGGTTCAGTGAAAGCCTCAGAAAAAAGTGAATGCAAATTAAACTGTAGGACTCCTAGTTCTGTCAGTATTATTTCAGACAAGATTTCAATTAAATACATTCAGCATGTTCCCTGAACCTACAAGCATAGAGTTGTATTCATTCATATTTTCAGAGTATAATCACACAAGCAAATATGCTTTTGAGTACATTTTTGTTCTCTGCATGTGTGCTGCAATGAGAAGTTAGTTGCATTGACTCCTAAGGTTAGGAAATCTACTCCTTATTTTAGTAAATCCCACCTGCTTAAGTACAAGATCAATTAAAAGGTTGTGATTTTTGACAACCCTACCATCAAATGGAGGAGAGATGTGAGCAATGTAGGGGAAGGGAATGGGGTGGAACTGGAGGATGCAGTGTCAGACAGCAATCAACATGTCCAGTGAACAGATGGAGAGAGCTCTCACACAAATGATGTTATGTGATTTACATAACCTACACATATGTAGATAACTCTTTGCCTCCACAGTGTTAGTGACACGGTCTTACCGGACATCTTACCAACAACCTGGCAGCACATGACAGCTTCTCTGGGATGTGAATTCGGGTACCTCTTAGATAATAATTAACTAGTTCGCCAAAAGTGAGAAGCATACACCTAGACACCATACGTGAACCAATGTATGTTTTCATTGCTGCCTAAATTATAGTCATCCTTTCATCAAGAAATATCAAATCATACACCAATTGCACCAAAGGTCAGCTAGTAACAAGGACAGAGAAATAGAGGTCATGTTTCACATCCATAATATTTTATCTGAACAGAGAAAAGTTCAAATTGCATTAAATTTCAGCAAGTATTAGAAAGGAAAAAAATAAAGTGGCAACCTGACAAATTTTGGAAGTCAAGAATTATAAAACAGAGTTGTGACGCCATGTTGCCAGATTGAACATTCCCACGTGGTAGCAATATTGAACTGATTTTAACTCCATCTTCTGTTTGAAATGTGCAACTGAATTGAAGAGAAGACCAGTGAAAGAGGCACAATTGATGAAAAGAGAAGTGATTTGATAGTATGGAGTGAAATGTCTTCTGAATGGCCAAAGTGCTAGAAATGTAGTTCACAAGAGACCAAATTAAAAGGTGTGCAGAAATGTGAAGCGAGATGCATTCAACAATGGACATGTGCGCTTGAGGTCAATTCTGTCAGAAAAACTGCTATAGTGAAAGCACAACATTCAACCTTAGCAGGTTAACTACAAAAAATTTTCCCTTTCTTCCTGTATCGTTACTGTCTCCAAATCTTTTACAGCTCAGCTACATCAAAAATTCATAAGATCATTGTTGAGACATGCAAGAAAATTAATCCTAGTGTTTTTGTCCTTGCTCAATAGTTTAGAATTCTTTGATCTTCATTCAACACCAGGTTATAGTCCAACAGGTTTAATTGAAAGCACTGGCTTTCAGAGCGCTGCTCCTTCATTAGGTGGAGCAGCGCTCCGAAAGCTAGTGAATCCAATTAAACCTGTTGGACTATAACCTGGTATCATGTGATTTTTAACTTTGTACACCCCAGTCCAACACGGGCATCTCCAAATCTTGATCTTCATTGTTTTCAAGTGCAACTTATTGTTACCTCTTCCATTTCTTGAATATTGTTGAAAAGAAATCAATTTGTCAAAGCTTTTCATTTTGCATTCATCAGGATAATTCACAACACTAATTCAAGGGGAATACCAAAATTCATACCGCATGTGATAACAGTTCTTGAAAATGGTCTCTCACTGGTAGAGGCATTGCCATTAAGACTGCAGCAAATCATATTCACATTTGATGTTTATCTGAAACCAAATATTTGCTGGATAACCCTGATTATATATAGAATCACACTGACATCCCATTTAGATTGTCAGTTAGGCTCACATTGTGAGGAACTTGCATGGAATGGAAGCTGCACATAATACACAGGGCCCTGCCCTTTGCAAAAAGAAAGAATACATTCACATATTGTGCCTGTTTCAACCCAATAAAAGTAGTATCGCTTTTCTGTCCAATGCCTGGCTAATTAGGGTCAACCGGTCTGGTTTCAAATTTAAACACAGCCTGACAGTTAACAGTCAATCATTAGTTGGTACATTTGTCATGAGAACAATCGACCAGAACTCAGGTGTTAATGAATCAGCACTCTCATCATGTAGTATAATTGTTGATTTTCCCTTCGGCTTGGTATGTTTGTCAATTTTCCTGATAAATGCAAGAATGTTTTGATAAATATTGCCTTCTTCAGTAATATTAAATAATGGAAATTGAAGAACAAAACTTACTGTATAAAATTCTTGTCCTCTTGTAATTTCACATCCTCAACATCTTTCCTTTGTTTCTCACTTCATCCATACTTGTCCACTTACTACATTTATAGAGTCATACAGATGTACAGCACGGAAATAGACCCTTTGGTCCAACTTGTCCGTGCCAACTAGATATGGTAACCTAATCTAGTCCCATTTGCTAAGACCTAGCCCATAGCCCTCAAAATCCTTCCTATTCATATACCCATGCAGATGCCTTTTAAATGTTGCAATTGTACCAGCCTCCATCACTTCCTCTGGCAGCTCAGTCCATACACGTACCACCTTCTGCGTGAAAAAGTTACCCCTTTGGTCCCTTTTAGGTCTTTCCCCCCTCACCCTAAATTATTGCCCCCTAGTTCTGGGCTCCCCCACAGCAGGGAAAAAACTTTGTCTTTTTATCCTATCCATGCCCCTCATGATTTTATAAACCTCTATGAAAGTCACCCCTCAGCCTCCAACGTGCCAGGGAAAACAACCCCAGTCTATGCAACCTCTCCCTTTAGCGCAAATCCTCCAAACCTGGCAACAGCCTTGTAAAACTTTTCTGAATCCTTTCAAATTTCACAACATTCTTCCGACAGGAGACCAGAATAATTGCACGCAATATTCCAAAAGTGGCCTAACCAATGTTCTGTACAGCCACAACATGGCCTCCCAACTCCCATACCCAATGCTCTGACCAATAAAAGAAAGCATACCAAACGCTGCCTTCACTATCCTATCTACCTGCGACTCTACTTTCAAGGAGCTATTAACTTGCACTCCAAGTTCTTTGTTCAGCAACGCTCCCCAGGACCTTACCATTAAGTTTACAAGTCCTGCTCTGATTTGCTTTTCCAAAATGCAGCACCTCACATCTATCAAAATTAAACCCCATCTGCCACTCCTCAGACCATTGGCCCATCTCATCAAGATCCCGTTGTACTCTGAGGTAATCATCTTTGCTGTCCACTACGCCTCCAATTTTAGTGTCACCTGCAAACTTACTAACTATTCCTCTCATGCTCACATCCAAATTATTTATATAAATGAAAAGTACTGGACTCCGCACCAATCCTTCTCTCACACACCACTGGTCACAGGCCTCCAGTCTGAAAATCAACCCTCCACCAGCACCCTCTGTCTTCTAGCATCAAGCCAGTTCTGTATCCAAATGGCTAGTTCTCCCTGTATTCCATAAGATCTAACCTTGCTAACCAGTCTCCCATGGGGAACATTGTCGAACGCCTTACTGAAGTCCATATAGATCACGCCCATCGCGCTGCCCTCATCAATCCTCTTTGTTACTTCTTCAAAAAACTCAATCAAGTTCATGAGACGTTATTTCCCATGCACAAAGCCATGCTGACTATCCCTAATCAGTTCTTGCCTTTCCAAATACACGTAAATCCTGTCCTTCAGGATTTCCTCAAACAACTTGCCCACCACTGATGTCAGGCTCACTGGTCTATAGTTCCCAGGCTTTTCCTTGCCATCTTTCTTAAACAGTGGCACCACATTAGCCAACCTCCAGTCTTCCAGCACCTTACTTGTGACTATCAATGACACAAATATCTCAGCAAGAGGCCCAGCAATCACTTCCCTAGCTTCCCACAGAGTTCTAGGGTATGTATGATCAGGTGCTGGAGATTTATCCACTTTTGTGTTTCAAGACATCCAGCACGACATCGTCCTCTCTAATGTGGACATTTTTCAAGACGTCACCATCTATTTTCCTACATTCTATATCCTCCATGCCCTTCACAGTAAACACTAATGCAAAATATTCATTTAGTACCTCCCCAGTCTTCTACGGCTGCACACATAGGCTGCCTTGCTGATCTTAGAGGGGTCCTATTCTCTCCCTAGTTACCGTCTTGTCCTTAATGTATTTATAAAAACCCTGTGGAATTTTCCTTTCCCCTATTTGCCAAAGCTATCTCATGTCCAATTTTTGCCCTCTTAAGTATACTCCTACTGCCTTTATACTCTAAGGATTCACTCGATGTCTCCTGTCTATACCTGACAAAGGCTTTTTTTTTTAAACCAAAACCTCAATTTCTCTAGTCATCCAGTTTTTCCTATACCTACCAACCTTTTCTTTCACCCTAACAAGAATATACTGTCTCTGGACTCTTGTTCTCTCGTTTTTGAAAGCTTCCCATTTTCCAGCCGTCCCTTTACCTGCGAACATCTGACCCCAATCAGCTTTTAAAAGTTCTTGCCTAATGTCGTCAAAATTGGCCTTCCTCCAATTTAGAACTTCAACTTTTAAATCCGGTCTATCGTTTTCCATCATTATTTTAAATCTAGTAGAATTATGGTCACAGGCCTCAAAGTACTCCCCCACTGACACCTCAGTCACCTGCCCGGCCTTATTTCCCAAGAGTTGGTCAACTTTTGAACCTTCTCTAGTAGGTACATTCACATACTGAATCAGAAAATGTTCTTGTACACACTTAAGAAATTCCTCTCCATCTAAACCCTTAACACTATGGCAGTCCCAGTCTATGTTTGGAAGGTTAAAATCCCCTACCGTACCCACCCTCTTATTCTTACAGATAACAGAAAACTCCCTACATGTTTGTTACTCAATTTCCCGCTGACTACTAGGGGGTCTACTATATAGTTTCCCACAATTAGGCGTTTTTAATCGCTTGCAACTAGATTTCAATTTCACAGTAAAACATACATACTTTTCGGTTCCTGCAGGACTTGATTTTCTAATATGTTTTTCAGAATGTTGATCACTTATAACGTTCTTCTTTACGTTGGCCCACCTGACACAACAATTAGACTTCTATTATCTCACTACGTTCCAATGGCTGTCTTGTTTAGAAACTTCGGAGTGATACAAGAGGCCCTAACGAGTATGGGGTGAATTTTACCAGAAATTGGCCAAGTGTTACCTGAAAGAAAACGGGCTGTGACCATGTGTTACTTTCACTTCCTTGAGTACAAATATTCCCTTGTGAACATTCGACCCAAATTATTTTATTCAAAACAAAAAACTAAAATAACTCACTTGCCTATTAAATGAAGAAATGTTAATGTGATTAAATCTGAGAAAAGGGATTATTGTTTTTGACAAAGACATAAACTGAAAAATCACCTTTCATTTGTTACAGAAATGAAGGCTGAAACCAATATTGGAAAACAAAACAAAAAGTGCAATTGAAACTATATAAAAAGGAAAACCAAGAGCTGTTAGTTGTAGACAAGTCTAGTGATGCAGTACAGGTTGAAGACGACAGCGGCTCAACCACAAAGCTTTCTATTAGCATAAGTTAGTTACTGCAGTTGTGTCTATTACTTAATGATAACATTGTGATCTGTGTTGTGTACATTCATCAAAGCTGAGAAGAGCTTGCAGATGTATGCCATTTTGGTGAAGAACTTGGAAAATGCTGACAGTTGAACAGCAAGTTAGCCACTAGAAGGCTAAAATTCTTTGAGAAAGAGAGTTTTGAAGGATTTTCTGCCAGACGTTTATGTCATAAATGCCAAATGGTCTGCTGAGCCAATGATAACATGTTGGTTGCATCGACCAAGAAGTTAGTCATTTATAATTAATTATAATTTCTGTTAATTCGTGTTTAGCTTATAATGATTCTGGGTTTAGGTATCACTCCTTACCTAAGATAGTATTTAGCATTTCCCTTGTTTGACCCTTGTCTAGGAAAAAAAACTTTTATTTTAAACCATGAACTCTTGTAGCTTTATTCTTGTCTTTCCAAATACATGTACATCCTGTCCCTCAGGATTCCCTCCAACATCAACATCAGGCTCACTGGTCTATTGTTCCCTGGCTTGTCCTTACCACCCTTCTTAAACTGTGGCACCACATTAGCCAACCTCCAGTCTTCCAGCACCTCACCTGTGACTATCAATGATCCAAATATCTCAGCATGAGGCCCAGCAATCCTTCCCTAGCTTCCCACAGAGTTCTAGGGTACATCTAATCAGGTCCTAAGGATTTATCCACCTTTATGCGTTTCAAGACATCCAGCAGTTCCTCCTCTATAATATGGACATTTTTCAAGATGTCACCATCTATTTCCCTACATTCTATATCTTCCATGCCCTTTTCCACAGTAAATACTGATGCAAAATACTCGTTTAGTATCTCCCCATCTCTTGCGGCTCCACACAAAGGCCGCCTTGCTGATCCTTGAGGGGCCCTATTCACTCCCTAGTTGTCCTTTTGTCCTTAATTAGGCTCACAAAATGGAAAAATATTAAAAAGGATAATTCAAAGACTTTCTCAATGCACGCAACATGCAAAGCAAGGAAGACGAACAAGTAAAAACAAACCAGTGCAAACTAATTGATATTGTGGAAGTGAGGCTGCATTTTGGCCAAGGCTGGGACTTGAATAAGCATACTCTTGTAAAATGATTCATTTCAATCAGTACTGACAAAGTAATTCTTCAGATTGTCTACCTTTAATGTGTCAATTTTTCCTTTGACTTGTTCATTCTTGGCCAAGGCTCGCTCCAGGCATTCTTTGGTGTAAAGTTGAGGATTTCGGCCTTGATCAATATACCTGTTTAAAATTAAAAACATGAAATGCATGAGATGCTGTGTGTGTATTTTTTTCGAAGTATTACACAGCAATATTGCACAAGAGTAGCCATTCTGAGCACTAAGAACTCAGAAGAAACAGAAGTTGAAACAAGTCTCCAATCATAAGACCACATTGATTATTCTCTTGCATTCACTCAAACGCCCCCCCCCCCGCGCCCCCACCCCACATTAAATTCCAGAAAAGATAAAGCTTTCCAAATACTATCAGCACTCAACAGTCATGATCCCTTATTGCTTAAACTCAGGCCCTCCATTCACTGCAATACTTTTGCAGCTGCTGATCTAATCAATTAATCCCACTTCTGCCCTTGTCTACTTATGAAAATCTTCAATCCCTTCAATCCTGATCATTCCTATCAGGAGCAAGTCACATCTTTACTCTGGTAATTCCTCACGAGCACAAACTTGAATACCTGCTGAACAAATATCTAAAAAAATCCAACATCAAAGCTACCTGAAGCACATCAATGAAAACACATCGATGGAATTCAATATCAGTGACTGTCAGTTGATAAAATTTGGCTTGAAAACAGCAATTATGTTGTGAATAAAAAGTAGCCACAGCTTTATGTATTTAAAGAATTTGAGGGATTTCACCAGACTCATTTCTGGGATGGCATGTTTGTCATGAGAGATAATACATCTGGGGGTGTAATTATAGGTAGTTCTTCTATAACGCGATGGTTACATTCTCGTGCAACTCCATGTTAGAGAAAAATTGCACTTTAGAAACCTTGCTTAAAATGTTGGCAATGTAATCGCGTTACAGGCAACATATTTTAAAAGTTCACACTTTCCAAAAATAACATCCCCAATTCATCAATTGTGTTATAACGAATTCGCGTTAACAAAATGTTCGTTATAGCAGAACAACCTGAACTGGAGTTGAGAAGAGGGAGGGGCGAACAGATTGTAACATCAAATTCTGAAAGGCTGGACAGACTGGATGCAGAGCCGGACACAGTTAATGCTTCCCTTGGCAGGAGAGTTTAGAAGAGGTCAGGATCCATGATCAGCCATTTCAGACTGAGGTAAAGATTTTTATGAACCTGTGGAATTTTCTACCTCTGCAGTGACCGGGTCACTGACCATATTTTAAGAAACATAGAGGTTAAAGGTATCGGGGGGGGGGGAAGAATCCAAGATGGTAGTGATCTGGTAGGAAGATCGCTTTGCAGAGCTCGGTACCACATCGCAGGCGGGGCAAAGTCCAAAACCATGCTACCCAGGTCATCGTGGTATTCTAGAACTCTGAAAAAATCAGAGTCCTAGAAAGTTCTAAGACGACACTTACCTGCGTTTTCGCCATCCAAGCATGCCTTAGGGGTGAGCAGGTTCGCCAAAGGCCAGGGATTTCATTCAAAAAAGGGCTACACTTTTAACCAATCTCTACAGATCTGATAGAGAAGAGGGTGCTCAGTGCTAAGAAAACACTTTCTGTCAGCACTCTATCACCTGTTGAGACCAAATGGCTTTGCAGAGTGCGGGAGAGAGAGTTGGGCATTGAGACCACTTCAGAGACATGGGAAGATATTTAGGAAAACACGAGAAAGATTTTGATTTGCAATAGGCGCCATGCTTTACAGTTGAAGATTCTCCACATGCAAAGCAAGTACGGGCACTCTTACTCATTGCCTCTGGTTCTGCTGCAGGCTCCGGACATACTGGAGCTCTATGGTAGGTGCAATTGTGAGGATCTCAGGGACAAGGGTGGAGATGGACTTGGTTTCTCCTCCTCCTGGCCTGCCCTGTAGGTGTGCATAAGAAAAAAAAACTTTTCAACATACTTACTTTTTTGCACAAAAAAGAATATTCTGTTTGATTGGGTGTCTGAAAATCCTCCGGGTCTGTCGGATTGGTGTAAGGTAGTTTTGGAGCATATCCTTTTGGATTTGCTTACATGTATGGTACACCATAAAACTGAGAATTTTTATAAGACATGGCAGCCCTTATTGGACTACCTAAACATTGCTCTGGCTGCCACACTAATAAGAGTTTTTTTGATATAACCGTAAAGATTGTGTTTTACAAGTCTAATACCCAGAATGGGGGAACTGCGAACATGTAAGTTAATGCTCTTGATGGTCAAGAGCTAGTGTTTTGCCTCACTGAGCCATATTATTTGTTAGTTATTATTTATGTGTCTTTAGCTTTTTAATATATATTTGTAATGTTTTGTACTTTTTGTAATAGCAAAAAATCTATTTTTCAATAAAATATGTTTAAAAATATCAAGAAATATGGGTGAAAGTGAGACTATGACAGTGGAAGAGAGGATCAACACTGATCACATGGAATGATGGAGCAGGACAATTTGTTGAATGAGCTACTCGTGTGAGCCTATTAAAACATTAATGTTCGCATCCAAGGTTAATGTATCTGCAATGTGATGTAGGTTCATAACAGATTATTAATCTAAGTGGAAGGATGATCTATAGAGCTTTGTATTTCTACATTGTGTGTTAAGGGGAGAGCATTTTTAAAAGATTTCATTCTTTGTACTTTCATTTTAGATGCGTTGCAAGAATGATGGAAGACTTGGTTTGTTTATATGCATTTCAACAAGCTCTTTAAAACATAGACAATTATTAGTTCAGTGCATTAGGAACAAAAAGGTAGGAGCAAAAAACAAGAGTGAAGCAACATAAAATCAGAACAACCCAAAAAAGGTCAGGCAATAACAGGCTTCATTCAGAGAGGAAAATGTCGGCAGAAGTACTATTTATAGCAGTCTCCAAAGCAGCTGAGGTGGTGAAAATGTCTCAAATTGTTTGGAAGAAAATTCCTTCTGGATGCATTTAAACAGCCAATGTTAAATAACAAGTGAGCTGTGTTAGTCAACTATTTAAGGATATCAAGAAAAGACATTAACTAAAGAAAGCAACATGGAGTGAATGCAAAATAAATTTCCAAAGTAGACCAATTATAAGTATGCCAACTGAACAAGCTGCTTTAAAGTGGAGACAGGGTGACCCTTCTCCAAAAGTTGAATATTGCACGATTCTTGCTGAGCGCAAAAGAGTTGAAATCTTATTAATGATATTTGCAATGATATTTTATAAAAGCTCATGATTGTCTGAGAATTTTTATATCTATATTTTTTGGGATAGTCCTATTAGTATTTTTACTGTTATCCCAGCTGATGGTAAAACTGGACAAGTCAGATCCCAAAGTGAAACATGGCTAGACCGAACATAAAAGTTTTATTTTTGCCATTTGTTTACTTTGGTGATCTGTCACTGAACATTTTCTCCAGAGGATGCTGAGAGGTTTATAGAAAGAAAGTAAAGATTTGGGGTGGCATGGTGGCTCAGTGGTTAGCACTGCTGCCTGACAGCACCAGGGACCCGAGTTTGATTCCAGCCTCTGGAATATATCATTTAAACGTTTAAAATATCATTTCAAACAATTCTTTCACTGTGTATTTTTTTTTCTGTATAATAAATTAAGTCAGATTCCCTACAGTATGAAAACAGGCCCTTCGGCCCAACAAGTCCACAACGACCCTCAGAAAAACAACCCACCCAGACCCATTTACCTACCCTATACTTACCTCTGACTAATGCACCTAACACTATGGGCAATTTAGCATGGCCAATTCACCTGACCTGCACATCTTTGAATTGTGGGAGGAAACTGAAGCACCCGGAGGAAACCCATATATATTCGGGGAGAATGTGCAAACTCCACAGACAGTTGCCAGAGGCTGGAATCAAACTCGGGTCCCTGGTGCTGTCAGGCAGCAGTGCTAACCACTGAGCCACCATGCCACCCCAAATCTTTACTTTCTTTCTATAAACCTCTCAGCATCCTCTTGAGAAAATGTTCAGTGACAGATCACCAAAGTAAACAAATGGCAAAAATAAAACTTATGTTCAGTCTAGCCATGTTTCACTTTGGGATCTGACTTGTCCAGTTTTACCATCAGCTGGGATAACAGTAAAAATACTAATAGAACTATCCCAAAAAATATAGATATAAAAATTCTCAGACAATCATGAGCTTTTATAAAACCTTAATACCTCAGATACAGAGTGCTGCAGACTATTGGAGTCTGCAAAATAAAAGCTAAGAGTTTCGAAAATATGTGGCACACATTGAAGACATAGAAATACAAGGAAAATCATGTGAAAGAATGCAAATGTCTTGTTTTTTTTCCAGAATTATGAAGGGATGAGACAAGGTTGATTTAAAAAAAGACTACTTCCAATAATTAAAGGGTAACACATCATAGAATCAGAATGGCTACAGTACAAATGCAGTGATTCAACTCGTGACAGGATTAGTTCTTTACCAGAGCAATTCGAGTTCCAATTGCCTACCTTTTTCACCACAGTGCTGCAAACTTTACTTAATCAAATTCATACAATTCATCATGAAAGCCATAATTAAATCTATCTCTGCCAAACTTTCAGGTAGTGCAATTCAGATCTTAACCATTCACTGCTTAAAGTTACTCATCATACTAATGTTGATTTTCTCAATTACCTTAAATGGGCACTCTGGTTCTTAATTCTTCCCAAGGGTATATCTTCTCCCCATCTACTCTCACTATCCTTCATAATTCTGAATATCTCTGTCAATCTCCTCTTAACCTTCTCTTCTACAAGAGGAGCAAGCCCAGCTTTTCAAAACTATCCACATAACTGAAGATTTTCATCCATGGAATCATTAAGTTGTTCCTGCATTCTAATGTCTTCACAACATTAAGATGTGGTGAAATAAAAACAAGGATGAAGCTGAATCAATCTTTTATATTTGCTTTTATATTTTATACCTCGCAGAATTGTGAATGCTTTATCATCCTGATACCTCCAATGATTCGTGCAAATGGTCCCTCTGCTCCTGAATTCTCTTTAGAATTAGAATTCAGACCAAAATAAGTCACTTCATGGCTCTCTACATTAAATTTCAGTTGTCATCTGACCATTTATTCCCACAAACCTGTCTAGACCACTTTGCATTCTACACAAGTTTCCTCAATGTGCACAGTTCACATTACTTCCAATCTTTATTTCATCTGGAACTTTGACATTGTGCCATTAACACCAAAGTTTAGGTCATTAATATTTAAAAAGAGCTAGATTCCAACATCAGCCCCTGAGCAGCCCCACTATAAATGTTCCTCCAGTCCAAAAGAAAACTGTTCACTGCTATTTTTCAGCGAATGTCACATCCATGTTGCTACTGTCCGTTGTATTCTAGGAGTCCTATCTTTGTTTATAAAACTGTTGGAGCACTTTATTAAATGTGTTTTGGAAGTCCATGGCAACCACATCAACCACATTACTCCTTCAAACCAGTTACTGGAACAAACTTAAATTATCATGCTATTTTATTCAAGAAATACATTCACATCCTGATGCTTGAATTATAGTGACTTGCATCAAAAAATTAACGTGCTCGTTAATCAGTTTCAAAATCTGCAAGCCTTTAAGCGCTGCGTAAGAACAAAAACGGATGGGTTAACTGACTAACAGGCAAGTGGTGCTGAATCAAAATTGTAATTAAAATCAATACACTATCTCTATGTTTCAATCACTGAAGGGCATAACCACCTTTAAGCACTTCATTGAGGGGCCTGAATCTTGTAACATGAATACTGCTCAATCCTCCAGTATAAGGGTGTCAAACTTCTGAGTTGAACTCAGTGAATATGTTAGTTATACATGATTAGATTAGATTAGATTAGATTAGATTACTTAGATTAGATTACTTTACAGTGTGGAAACAGGCCATTCGGCCCAACAAGTCCACACCGACCCGCCGAAGCGCAACCCACCCAGACCCATTCCCCTACATTTACCCCTGCACCTAACACTACAGGCAATTTAGCATGGCCAATTCACCTGACCTGAACATTTTTGGACTGTGGGAGGAAACCGGAGCACCCGGAGGAAACCCACGGGGAGAATGTGCAAACTCCAGACAGTCAGTTGCCTGGGCGGGAATTTGAACCCGGGTCTCTGGCACTGTGAGGCAGCAGTGCTAACCACTGTACCACCGTGCCGCCCACGATCTGACCTCAGTAACTCAATGTTGGCTTTCCTTAAAGAACCCACATTTGCAAAAGTGAGCTAATTGTGTCCCAAATTATCAGTTCCAAAGGACAGCCTCCCACTAAGGCTCAACTAACTAGCCTGTAGCTGCTGGGTTTTTAAACAAAAAGGTATAATATCTGGAATTCTCCAATCCTCTGGCACTAGATCTGTACCTAAGAAGAATTGGAAAGTTATGGCAAGTGCCCTGGCAATTTCCATCCTTGCTTACGGTGCATTTCCTCTCTTCATAGTGACTTATCATGAAACAAGATTCAGAAAAAACAGGAGTAAGCCTTTCAACTCCTTGAGCCTACTCCACCTTTAAAAGCATTGTGGCTGATTCAATATTTGTCATATCCACTTATTTGCATTTACCACTTAACCCTTAATTGTTACACTGTATTAATCAAGAACCTATCTTTCTCAAACGTAAATGTAGACAAGGATTTTGCACCCACAACTCTATGGCAAGGAGTTCCAAAGACTCAATCGTGATAATAAATTCCTCATCTCAGTCTTAATTTTGAGATTATGCCCGGTGGACCTGGACTCTCCCATAACGTGAAACATCCTCTCAGCATTTATCTTGGAGGAGAAAGTGAGGTCTGCAGATGCTGGAGATCAGAGCTGGAAATGTGTTGCTGGAAAAGCGCAGCAGGTCAGGCAGCATCCAGGGAACAGGAGAATCGACGTTTCGGGCATAAGCCCTTCTTCAGCATTTATCTGCCAATCCCCTTAAAAATCCTATATATTTAAATGAGATCACCGCTCATTCTTCTAAACCTCAGTGAGCAAGCTTCCAAATAATTCCAGCCTTTGCTCAAGACAATTCCCCTTCCCACGCCCACACCAAAATTATCTTTTACCCTAAATAAGGGGACCAAAACTGCTCTCAGAAGTAGATGTGGTCTCATCAGCACCATGTACAGTTGCAGTAAGACTTCCCTAATCATATTCCATAATCATAAAGCCTAAGCTATAAGGGCCAACATTCTATTCTCCTTCCTGGTTGCTTGCTGCAGCTGTGTGCTAGCTCCTGTGTTTCAAGCACTGTATTGAAGCTTCCAGCAGTTATTTTCACTATATAAATAATACTGTTCTTTTGATTTGCCTTCCAAAATGAACAAGTTCACATTTTCCCACATTATACTCCATTTACAAACTTTTTGTCCACTTTCATAACCTATTAATATCTCTGTAAACTGCTTGCATCCTTCTCACAAACTGCCTTTCCACCTATTTTAGTGTTGTCTGCAAATCTGGCTACATTACTTCCTGCAAATCATTCATATATATTTTAAACAGTTGCGGTCCCAACACTAGTCACTGTCTTCGGAATCCACTGGTCACACATTGCCAACCTGAAAATAACCCCTTATCCCCACTCATTGTTTCCTGCCCATTAGCCAATTCATTATGCCTACATACAACCTCCAACATAACGGATGCTTATCTTAGGTTACCTTTTGTAAGGTACCTTGTCAAACACCTTTGGTCGTCCAAATACAGCACATTCACTGGCTCCTCTCTATCTACTCTGGTTGAGACTTCCTCGAAAAACTTGAACAAATTATGATGTAGAGATGGACTGGGGTGGGCAAAGTCAGAAGTCACATGACACCAAGTTATAGTCCAGCAGGTTTATTTGAAATCACAAGCTTTCAGTACTCCAAAAGTACTTCAAATAAACCTGGTTTATTATAACCTTGTGTTGTGACATCTGACTTTGAATAAATTAGCTAGACAGTTTCCCTTTCATGCAGCCATGCTGACTCTGCTGGGTTGGATTATGATTTTCAAATGTGTTGCTATTAAATCTTGATAATGGATTCCAATATTTTTCCAATAACAGATGGCAGGCTAATTAACCCCCATACTTACCCACTTTTTTACCTCCCTCCCTTTTTGAATAGGAAGGTTTTCCAATGTTTTTCAGAATCCAAAGGTTTTTGGAAAATTAGAACTAATGTATTCAATACCTCAGTAGCTACCTCTTTTAGGATCCTAGGAAGCATCAGGGTCAAAGGGCTTATCTGTCTTCAACTCCATTAGCCTTATACTACTACTCCGATAGTGGTACTTAATTCTTCCCTATTTTTCTTTACTATTAATGGGATACTCATAATATCTTCCACTGTAAAAACTGAAGCAATATATGTGTTTAATTCCTCTGCCATTTCCTTGTTCCCCTGTAGTCTCTTCCCAGATTAATTTTCTGGGAAGTGTTTTTTATGTATTTAAAAGGTCTTATTGTCAGTTTTAATATTCCTCACATGTATGCGCTGTTTATTGCCTACCATTTGAGTCAGCTACCTTATTAACCTTTTAACTAGACTGAATGCTAAACTTTGAAAGAGGAGAAAGAAGAGGAAGATTTACCAATTCCATTTCCACATTGCTCCAAAATTAAATGCAAGAGATTTAGAACAAGTAAAAAAACAAACTTCTTCAGAGAGCTTTAGATAGCGGCTGTATTTATATGACTCATGCTGTTATATTTCTGGTCAATAGCAACCCAAAAATGTTAATAGTAAGGAAATAATAATGATAATACCACTGAATATCAGCGACTTGGGTGGCATGACTGTCAACGGTCTATTACCAGACTGCCGTCTAAGTCTTACTGCTTGTTTCAGTAACTGAGGTGTTCGAGAGTAGTGTTTGATGCTGTACAAGCAGAGAACGTCCTCATTTTTCACCTCGATACAGCAATGTCATTAAATGGTTGAAGATAACTGAACCTAGAATACTACCCTCAGAACTCCTGCAACAATGTTCTGAGATTGAGATAATTCATTGCAATAACCATAACCACCTTTCTTTCCTAGTTATGACTCCATCCAATGGAGAGTTGCCCTGACTCCAACTGATTTAAATTTTGCTGGGGTTCATTGCTGCCAGCCAAATGCTGCCATGATGTCGAGACCAATCATTCCCACTTTATTAAGAGGCCTTCCTCTTCAAAGCTGATTCCATCAGTTAAGTTAGAAAAACCAAAAGCGATTCAGTCTCATAGTGAAGTATTTCTTTATCAAGAGTTTTCTGATGACAACAATCATAATCCAGACATTGAAGCTGCAAAGCCCTAGGCTGCTGTGATGAAATTAAAAGTACATTAAAAACATTTCAGGGAATCTTATTATCACTTTACCCTACAAAAAAAAGTTTGATTCTGGATTTACAAAAATAGTTCAAGTACACCCATTTTGCAATAAACTCTTATGTAAATGCAGCTTTAAACAACAAAGATTTAATATAATTACAGTAAAGACTATAGGTACTTTAACCACTTTCACTTGTGAAACAATTGAAGTGACTGGCATTAACCTATTTACACATTAAAAACTCACCAAATGAAAGTTGATCTTCAGAATTCAGTAATACATTGCAGATTACAGATATCTCATACAAATACCCTGCTCAGTCCACACTTGCAAGCTTGACTGCAAAAAGTATTTGTCAAGACTTACTTTGTGTCACAAATTATGAGTTATAATTCATACTTACTCAAATACTTCCAGAGGTACATTAATATCATGTAGCTGTTGTCGGCATTTATCGACATCCTGCAACCCCGAAATCATAGAATTTCTGGAGAAGAAGAGTGAAATATGATTTTACTCACAAACTATCAAATTAAATCAAGAATTTGTACAAGATATTATTAGCAAAATCTTTGGGCAATCGTACTTTTTGCTTGATTAATGTTATATGTAAAATATACACTCTAACTTAATGTTTAAACACAGACTATTTTACAAAGCCTTGTTGTGAAACACCCAGAATTTTTTAAAATGTTGAAAGGAATCCAAGATGGTGGATGGGAATAAATTGTGGCTGTTTAAGAGCTATTCCTTTTTTTGGGATATTTTCAGTGTTGGAGCTGATTTCCTCAAATTCTAGAAGCAGTAGTTACTGTTTTATAAGCTGTTGCATTGTTTCAGAATGGGGGGGGGGGGGAACGAAAAGAAGGGGGCGAGATCAAAACAACAGCAATTTAAAAAAGTAGAAGGAAGACAAAGGCAGTGACCATAAATAAGGAAGGGTTTAGAGGGATATGGGCCAAATGCTGGCAAATGGGACTAAGTTTATTTAGGATATCTGGTCATCACGGACAAGTTGGACCGAAGAGTCTGTTTCCGTGCTGTATATCTCAATGACCCTATGATGACTAATGAATCCTGTTAAAAGATTTAATAACGTACCTTGATTTAGATTTTAGAAGGCTTCACTTTTATTTATACTAGTGAACAATTTTACCTGGATTTGCTAAATTGCCACTAAGTACATTAAATATAAACAAGATCCATATTCTGAAACCTGAATTAGAATATAACCAACAATTCACTGATACCCACGCTATTTTTACTTTATCAGGTTCTGGTGTTCAACTCCCATTTAATCATACTGGGATGGGCAGATTAAATCAAGGAGATTGGCCTTTATTTTGTCATGTTTGGCAAAATGAAAAGTGGTCTCATTGAATCATACAAAGTTTTTACAGGGCCCAACACCATAGTTGCAGGATGTTCCCCCAGCTTGGAGGTCTAAACCCAGAAGAAAAAGTCTCAGAACTGAAATAGGGAGGAACTCCTTCACCAAAAGTACGGTAAATATTTAGAATTCTCTATCCGAGGGCTGTAGAGGTGCAGTCATTGGGCTTGTTCAAGATAGATATTTCCAGATATAAAAATATCAAAGGATATGGGGATAGAGTGGGAATATGGTATTAGGCATGATCAGCCATAATGTAGTTAACAAAGATGCAGTCTCAAGGGGCCAAATGCCCTATATTGGTTTCAGTTTGTTATGTTTTATCACTATCTATAGCTCCAGCCTACAAAATGCATGTAAAGTTTACAATGTCACAACACACAAGACTCCTTAGGAGGAGGATAGTTGTTCAGTTAGTTGGATACCCCAAATTGATCAAATTGGTGCAAATTGCACAGGGTTCAATCCCTGTTTGGCCAGGATGGATCCTGCCGACTCAGTGCAGGACATAGTGCTGTGGGTTAAACTTGCATTGAGGCAAAGACAGACAAGGTGACAGGACCCTTGGCCATGGCTGACTCATTTTGTGCACTTCTGCTCTTACCTATTCCCTTCCCTCCAACAGTACCAATAAGGTTCTCACTTTCCAAAGCACTAACATCTACAGCCAAAGGATCATAAGCTTCCATTTCTGCCAACTGCAGTGGGATGCCACCAGACATATACTGCCACCCTTCTCATCAGCATTCCATAGGGACCGTACCCTCCAGGGCACCCTGGTCCACTACTTCGCCATTTCCAACAGCTCCCCACATCCCTGCAGCACCTTCCTATGCAATTGCAGAAGGTGTAACACCTGCCCTTTTGCATTGTCCCTCTTCATTTTGCAAGGCTCCAGACACACCTTCCAGGTGATACAACAATTTAGCTGCACTCCACTGAATCTAATCTATTGTATTCACTACTCATTCTTTTACACAGAGGAGACAAAACACAGGCTGGGTGACTGCTTTGCAGAACACCTTCATTTTGTGTGCAAAAGTAGTCTGAAGCTTCCAGTTGCCTGCCACTTTAACACACCACCATGTTTCACTTCTCTTTTTGGGCCTATTGCAGCACTCCACCAAGGCAGTCTTCAGGACTGAATATCAAATTTGATAAGTTCAGAACCTAAACACTTTCTTCCGTTCCATTTACCAAACCCCACACACCCCAGGCCCTGTCATGACATGGACTGCTTTCAGTACAGTAAACCAGTTTTCACCTACTTATGGTCATCATCACTTTTTCTTTCTCTTGAGCACACATTCACCTATCCTTTTGTCTCCCTAACTGCTGTTCTCTCTCTCTCTGGTCTCCATCTCCACCTACCTGCTCACTCCTGGCAGAGACCCAGCAGGGCCAAAATAGCCTGTTTAAGCAAAGGTAAAGTCACCATTGTGTTACCAGACCATGGAACTGCTCTCATCAGTGTGTCATGACTGTAACTGGTTTAACCTGAGGGTTACGTTGCTTCAGGTTCAAGAAAAGGTTGAGGAGTGCCCTTCACTGTAACTCAGCCGGTGCAGGAATTGAACTCGCTGTTGGCATCACTTTGCTTCACAAAGCAAACATTTAGCCAACTAAGCTAACAAGTCTTCTAGCAGCACACAAACCAATTAATAAAATTATGTGCATTGGAAAAGCCTACGACATGGAAATGCATCCTGATTAGGTTACTTGAGGTCCACATCCAGCTGGAGTGTAACTTAAAGAAACAGCATTGTTGTGAACAATGAAATTAAGCTTTGCAGGCTGCAATTACACCCACCTTCAACTTAGAACAGAGGGAACACAGTGCAACTGCAAAAGACCTTCAGATCAGACTACTTTGCTGTCTGGGCACTTTTAACACCCCTCTGCCTTATTTTGGTCTCCTTGACGTACCTCTACCCAGTCCCAGTCCCAGTCCCAGTCCCAGTCCCGCCCCCCCCCCCCCCTTACCCCGGCTTTGCTTCTCCCCAACTCCACTGCCCCCATTCCCCGCGCCCACATCTGACGACCCGGCCCGGCCCGGCCCGGCCCAGGCCAGGCCGCCTCCCGGCTTACAGCTTCTGGTTGAGGCCGGCCTGGCTGCTGGGCTGGAAGTCACTGACGATGATGCCGAGCTGCCGGATGTTCTCGATGAACTTCTCCAGCTGCTCCTCCAGGTTGTCGAACTTCTCCGCCATCGCGCGACCGGGCGAACGGTTGGAGAGCCCCGCCCCCCTTCACACACACACACACTCTCGCGCTCTCTCTCTCTCCTTGCGCAAGAACCGGAAGCGGCACGCTCCGCCTCACGCCACCATTGTCGGGCAGTCTGTGAGGTCACTTCCGCCCGTCTCCTGGAGCAGCCTCTTCCTTCTTCCGGTTGTGGACTGCACAGTCTGTGGTCAGTGTTAAAAATCACACAACACCAGGTTGTAGTCCAACAGGTTTAATTGGAAGCACTAGCTTTCGGAGGGCTGCTGCTTGAGCCAGGGGCTTGTGGAGCACATAATTGTAAGATACAGAACTGATAGCAAAAGTTTACAGTGTGATGTAACATTGTATACATTGAAAAATGCCTTGATTGTTTGTTGTATTTTCAATGTATAATTTCAGTTACATCACACTGTAAACTTTTGCTATCAGTTCTGTATCTTACAATGGTGTCCTCTGCACACACCTGCTCAAGCAGCAGCGCTCCGAAAGCTAGTGTGCTTCCAATTAAACCTGTTGGACTACAATCTGGTGTTGTGTGAATTTTAACTTTGTCCACCCCAGTCCAACACCGGCACCTCCAAATCAGTTTGTGGTCTGCAGTGTGAGGCCGATGTTAGCTCCATCCCTGGGCTTCCTCGCAAACAGCAGTTGTTGTTCTCTGACTTACATCTGTATTCCGCCAGCATTTATGAATGAATAATGACCAGACACTCTGTGGCTTTGTCATTTTGTCAGAGGGATGGGTATTGGTCAAGTCACCAGGATAACTCCTTTTCTACTCGTCGTTGGCAGTGCAGTCATGAGATCTTTTACATCCCCCAAGCTGCCAAACCAGCAGATGGGCCTTCAATCTAGTGTCTCATTAGAAAGATGCAGCTGTCTACTATAAAACAGAAAATGCTGGAAGCATATGCTAAGTCTGATGGGATCTCTGGGGGTGGAGTAAAGAGTCAACATTTCAAGTCCATAAGGCATAGGAGTGGAAGTAAAGCCATTCAGCCCATTGAGTCCACTTCCCATTCAGTAATGGCTGATGGGCATTTCAAATCCCCTTACCCGCACTCTCCCTGTAGCCCTTAATTCCTTGAGAGATCAAGAAGTTATCAATCTCTGCCTTAAAAACACCCAACGTCCAGGCCTCCACTGCCCTCCGCGGCAATAAATTCCACAGGCCCACCACTCTTTGGCTGCAGAAATGTCTCCCCATTTCTGTTCTAAATTGACCCCCTCTAATTCTAAGGCTGTGCCCACGGGTCCTAGTCTCCCCACCTATCAAAAAAATTTCCAGCGTCCACCCTTTCTAAATCATGCAATATCTTGTAAAGGACCTTTCTTCAGAACCTGTAGTTTCAACTATTCTATCCTATTCACGTGATCTCCCCATGCAAAATTGAGGCCATTCAAAGATCTGCTGCTCCTATCTCAACTTGCAACAAGTTTCATTCACTAGGTTGATCCCAGGTATGGAGGGATTTTTAAATGCAGTATGAGTAGTTTGGCCTTGTACTATTTGGACCTTAGGAGAATAAGAGGAGGCCTGAGAAGACACATAGGATCCTTAAAAGGGGTTGACAAGGTAGAAACAGAGGGTGAAAATATGTTGCTGGAAAAGCGCAGCAGGTCAGGCAGCATCCAAGGAGCACGAGAATCGACGTTTCGGGTATGAGCCCTTCTTCCTGAAGAAGGGCTTATGCCCGAAACATCGATTCTCCTGTTCCTTGGATGCTGCCTGACCTGCTGTGCTTTTCCAGCAACACATTTTCAGCTCTGATCTCCAGCATCTGCAGTCCTCACTTTCTCCTAGAAACAGAGGGTAAAAACAATGACTGCAGATGCTGGAAACCAGATTCTGGATTAGTGGTGCTGGAAGAGCACAGCAGTTCAGGCAGCATCCGAGGAGCAGTAAAATCGAGGTTTCGGGCAAAAGCCCTTCATCAGGAA
>NC_057714.1:12856140-12860090 GCF_004010195.1 Chiloscyllium plagiosum | reverse complement strand
CCCCAGGGCATCAATGTGGACTTCAACAGTTTCCTCATTTCCCCTTCCCCCACCTCACCCTAGTTCCAAACTTCCAGCTCAGCACTGTCCCCATGAGTTGTCCTACCTGCCTATCTTCTTTTCCACCTATCCACTCCACCCTCTCCTCCCTGACCTATCACCTTCATCTCCTCCCCCACCCACCTATTGTACTCTATGCTACTGTCTCCCCACCCCCACCCTCCTCGAGCTTATCTCTCCACGCTTCAGGCTCTCTGCCTTTATTCCTGATTAAGGGCTTTTGCCCGAAACGTCGATTTTACTGCTCCTCGGATGCTGCCTGAACTGCTGTGCTCTTCCAGCCCCACTAAGGTAGAAACAGAGGTTGTTTCCTCTTGTGTGAGAATTAGACTAAGGAGTCACCCATTTAAGACAGCCAAGGATTTTTTTTCTCTCTCAGGGTGATGGGTCTGTGCAATTCTTTATCACAGAGGGCCTTTGAGGCTGGTTTGTTAAATATATTGAATGCTGAGATAGATTACTATTGAGAGAATCAAGGATGATGGCCATAAGACAGGAAAGTAGAGCTGAGGCATATCAGATCAGCCATGATTTCATTTAATGGTGGAAGTGACTTGATGATTCAATTGTCCTACTTCTGCTCCCACATCTTATGGTCTAATTCCTGTTGTCTTATCATCCCTATGTTTACTGACCCTCATCAACTCCTAGTCAAGCAACATTTTGATTTTAAAATTCTCATCGTTGTTCTCAAATCCCTGCAAGGTCTCAACCTCCATGTTGTTAATTACTTCAAACCCCATAACTCTCCAACATATCTGTGCTTCTCTAATTCGTTTTTTTTTGCATTCCCAATTGTAATTACTCTATGACTGGTGGCTGTATCTTCAACTATCTAGGGTCCAATCTCTGGAATTCCCATCCTACTCCATCTCTCGCTACCTCACTTTCCTCCTTTATGATAATTATTAAATCCAACTTTAACAAAGTTTTTGCTCATCTTGCTTAATATCTTCATATGTCCACATATGTCTTGGTTTTATAATATTTCTGTGAGAGACACTACGATGTAAAAGGAAGCTATATAAATAAGTTATCATTGAGTCTGAAGCCATCATTGATTTGGGGTTTAACTGTATGACTGGGTGTCTCCTTTCTGAGAGGCACCAAGCAGTCATCCTCATTGAACATCTTGCCTTATTCTCTATAATGTTAAAGTTGGTTGGTATCTTCAGGAATCAGTGATTAATATTTTGGATACTGCTGCTAGTACTCCAGCAGAAGATTTTTAAGGATATTCTTTGCATACATTGTTTATTACTTCACCTCCACCACATGTACTATTACTAGGTCAAAATATTTCTTTTCCCTTAAGGTGGACAGAGATCAGTTGTGGTAACCCTGCAGTTACAGATTAAGCTTTAAACTCAGGATCTCTTGCTCCTGCTCTGTATTTTTATCCATTCATCATATCATTTTTTGCTCTGTTATCTTTTGTTTTGACAGTAGAAAACACATGTTTGTTAGGTTTTCCACACCATCTGTCCATGCAAATTAACAAACAGTACCCCTGACCTGTAATGGATCCCAATTGATGCCACCCACCCCTCCATCCACAAGCATTCTTACTCGCAATAATGGCTTTTCTGTTTTCTCCCAGACCAAACTTGAAACTCGTTCCACTCTTGATGACAGGGTCTAGTTGTCTTATTTGCTCCCAATTGTAGCACCTCAATCATAGGCTCCTTTCCAGTTCATCACTTAATTTTTAATAAAACTTCAGCCACCTATTTTCTCTAAGTAATTACCTTTGCCTAATATTTGCTCTTCAAACATAATCTCAATTACCAGTTATTTCTTTCTCATTTGTACATGGTGTGAGGCATAAATGAAGTTCATTAACTGGCCTATTTCATGTAGTTAAAGCAACAGGACTGAAATTGGAATGGATGCCGACTTCCGGTCATTTTGCCAACACATCTCCAAACTCTCCCAGAACTAGAAACAAATGAGGAAAACAGGTGCAGGTTCATTGTTTCTTGAAAGTGGAGTCGCTTTATTGGTTTGGGATACCCACTTCCCAAACTCCTCAGCCTCCGACGCTCCAGGGAAAACAGCCCCAGCCTATTCAACCTCTCCCTATAGTTCAAGTCCTCCAACCCTGGCAACATCCTTGTAAATCTTTTCTGAACCCTTTCAAGTTTCACAACATCTTTCCAATAGGAAGGAGACCAGAACTGCAAGCAATATTCCAAAAGTGGCCTAACCAATCTCCTGTACAGCCGCAACATGACCTCCCAACTCCTGTACTCAATACTCTGACCAATAAAGGAAAGCATACCAAATGCCTTCTTCACTATCCTCTCTATCTGTGTCTCCACTTTCAAGGAGCTATGAAACTGCACCCCAAGGTCTCTTTGTTCAGCCACACTCTCTAGGATCTTACCATTAAGTGTATAAGTCCTGCTAAGATTTGCTTTCCAAAAATGCAGCACCTTGCATTTATCTCAATTAAACTCCATCTGCCACTCCTCAGCCTATGTCATTTGGGATGGTGATGCAAACAAACACTACTCATTAATTTGGCTAAAATATTTCTTGTGATTGAACATTTTCAAAGAGGGCTTGAGAATTGGAATAAAATAAAAAACTGTGGATACCCGGATTTGTGAAATAGAAATAGAAATTGCCAGAGAAATTCAGCAGGTCTCACATCATAGAGTCATATAGCATGGAAACAGACCCTTTGGTCCAACCAGTCCATGCCAAACATAATCCCAAACTAAACTAGTACCACCTGCTTGTTTCTGGCCCATATCCCTCTAAACCTTTCCTATTTTTATTCCAAATGTCTTTCACATTTGTGAAGAGAAAGCAGAGTTAGTATTTCGAGTCCAGTGGCCCTTCAGAACTGACAGGATGATGCTTAAGTCGACATCATGGCTTCACATCTGGGGACAAAGAGGACAATTTCCTCAATTATCAAAAAGCCAGAATTCAAATGATTCAGATCACTAAGTGTTGCAAGGAAAGAGAAAGGGCAGAATCATTTGTTCCTGCTTGACGCTTTACTGAGGGCAGCAAGGAAACTTAAATAATTGGAAGGCAAAAGTTCCATGCCCTCGCAGTGAATGAAACTTCTGGTATTATGTTTTCAGAAGCCTTTAGATTGGCTGGGTTTCCTGACTTCCATGTTATAAATGCTCATTGATACCCAAGCTGACTGGAATTACTTTCACAATCCCTTTAGTCAAAAACAGGAAAAATAACTGTAGTATATGAGGTGTGTCCCTGGCAGGGAAGACTGCTTCCTCCAAGCTCCAGTGAGTGCCAACTTCTTCACTGATTTTGCTTCTTTGTAAACAAGCCTTTTTTGTGCAAACACTTGCAGAGTATGGGGTAAAGTCTGATCAGATCAACCAGCTCAAGAGAAGTCCCATATGCGGTTTGCTGCATTGTATTTAAATGCCTACGGCAAAAGGGATAAAGCTTCTTTATGTTCAAAAGCTCAGAGGAAGTCTGTTATTTATTTTATTCACAGGGTAAGGGCATCAAAGTTTGGGTGAAGATTTGTAGCTCGGGTGCTCGTTGTTGTGGTTCTGTTCGCCGAGCTGGAAATTTTTGTTGCAAACGTTTCGTCCCCTGTCCAGGAGACATCCTCAGTGCTTGGGAGCCTCCTGTGAAGCGCTTCTGTGGTGTTTCCTCCGGCATTTATAGTGGCCTGTCCCTGCCGCTTCCGGTTGTCAGTTTCAGCTGTCCGCTGTAGTGGTCGGTATATTGGGTCCAGGTCGATGTGTTTGTTGATGGAGTTTGTGGATGAGTGCCATGCTTCTAGGAATTCCCTGGCTGTTCTTTGTTTGGCTTGCCCTATAATGGTAGTGTTGTCCCAGTCAAATTCATGCTGCTTGTTGTCTGCGTGTGTGGCTACTAAGGATAGCTGGTCGTGACGT
>NC_057714.1:12843969-12855902 GCF_004010195.1 Chiloscyllium plagiosum | reverse complement strand
GAAAGACAATGGAACGAGGACATGCCGCAACCCAAAGGACTAGCCACACTACCATACATCA
This sequence comes from Chiloscyllium plagiosum, assembly GCF_004010195.1. NCBI lineage: Eukaryota > Metazoa > Chordata > Chondrichthyes > Orectolobiformes > Hemiscylliidae > Chiloscyllium > Chiloscyllium plagiosum. Next base: position 12,855,841 of record NC_057714.1, on the reverse strand, counting down.
GGAGCATTTCAGAACTGACAGCCAGACTACTGCGACCACTAGGACTTATAACAGCACACAAACCAACAGCCACCCTCAGACAACAACTCACCAGAACGAAGGCCCCGATACCCAGCATGAGCAAAACTAATGTAGTGTACAAAATCCCATGCAAGGACTGCACAAAACACTATACAGGACAAACAGGAAGATAGCTAACGATCTGCATCCATGAACATCAACTAGCCACGAAACGCCACGACCAGCTATCCTTAGTAGCCACACACGCAGACGACAAGCAACATGAATTCGACTGGGACAACACTACCATTATAGGGCAAGCCAAACAAAGAATAGCCAGGGAATTCCTAGAAGCATGGCACTCATCCACAAACTCCATCAACAAACACATCGACCTGGATCCATTATACCGGCCACTACGGCGGACAGCTGAAACTGACAACCGGAAGCGGCAGGGACAGGCCACTATAAATGCCGGAGGAAACACCACAGAAGCATTTCACAGGAGGGTCCCAAGCACTGAGGATGTCACCTAGACAGGGGACGAAACGTTTGCAACAAAAATTTCCAACTCGGCGAACAGAACCACAACAGGGTAAGGGCATTGTTGGCTAGAATTTATTGCATAACCCTAAATGCCCAGAGCACAGTTAAGAGTCAACCTCAGTACTGTGGGTGTGGTGTCATATGTAAGCCAGACCAGGTAAGGATGACAGTTTCCTACCCTAAAGGATATTAAATCTTACTCCTCTCACCTTAAAATTATGCCATCTAGTTTTGAACACCCCTACCTTAGGGAAAAGACCTTTACTAAACATCTAATCTGTGCCCGTCATGATTTTATATACCTCTATAAACCCCTTAACCTCCTGATCTTCTGGAAGTTGTACATGCTGGATCCTGGCATCCATTCCTGACATTGATTGCTGCACCTAATATGAGAAAAACTGTATTTTATTCATCCAGAATGATAAAGAGGCTGAATGCTAGGAATGCTGAAACCAGGTACACTATGGTATGGTGCTTCAACTATTACGCCTTTCTTCACACGTCTGCCATTTGAATTTAAATGAATTTGATTGTGTACATACTAATAAGTAAACTTGGATTTTCTATACGTTTTACATCTTCAAATAAAGTTAAAATGCAATGGGAAAAAAAAAGAGTTCAGTTTTTTTCCAGATGCCTCAATGAAGGGGCTGGGAGTGGTGCAGAACTTCATGCCTGCCCGTGCAGTACATTTGGCATTTTCCCTGTGCATGAATATGGAACAAGCTAAGAATGATGTAATTATGTGGAAAAACCCAATGTGTCCCTGAGCAGAAGTCCCTCCTATTTTTATACCTTCCTCCACTCAAACAAAATTTCACCCAGGGTCTCAGAGAAGGATGGCAGAAATTCAGAGTTAAAGTTTTTCACACAGAGAGGAAGACATAGAGAGTATTGGTTATGCAAATATTAGATATGTGATGAAAATACTTCATACATATAGATACAGAGCCCTTATTTTTTTAATATAATTTTTGTAATCTGTGTCCTTAATTTCTTATATTTGTACTGTCCATTTCTCCTGCCAAAGTGATTATCATTACCCAGATTGCTGCCCTTATCTGATACATCATTGTTTTCCTTTGACTCATCACATCTCCTTTGACATTATCCCTGTTCTCCACGCTTCCACCCCCCACAACCATTTAAATCTCTAGTTATATGACACACCAGGATACTGGTCTCAGCATTGTTCTGGTGAAGCCCATTGCAACAGTACAGCTCCCGTTTTCCACTGTGTGTGTCTCTATAATCATAATTACCTTGTACCAATTTGTTCATGGCTCAGATTGCTAAAGGTTCTCCATTTTAATTTAGTCCCTAGCTTCTCATAATCTCTATGCAGAACTTCTTTTTTAATCCTGTCTGTGTCGTTGGTTTGAATGTAGACCAGAGCAACTTGAACGTCCCTCTCCCACTGCGAGATTCTCTGCAATCCAGGACAGATGTTCTAAACCCTATTAATAAGTAGGCAACAAAGGCTTCTGATTGATGCTCTGGGCTGTGGAGGACTGTACCTATCCCCCTGTCTATACTATCCCACGCTATCATGACCTTCAGAATTGTTCCTTCACTTCAACAAAGGGTTTAGAAGGGGAATTGTCCATCAAAATGGCCCAAGCATGTGCAGACTCACTTTGTGAAATCAGCTGATCATGACAGACTGCAAGAAGTGCTTGTGCTTGTGTGACTCATGTCACAATATTCTGTGTGCAGTGATATGACCACCAGGGTATGGGCAGGCCTAACTAAACCTAACCACCAAACGCCTGGAGGAAGAACGCCTCATCTTCCACTGTGGGACCCTGGAATCACGTGGGATTAACATGGATTGCACCAGTTTCCTCATTTCCCCTACCCCCACCTTATCCCAGTCCCAAGCCGCCAACTCAGCACCGCCCTCTTGACCTGTCCATCACCTTTTCCATCTATCTGTTCCACCCTCCTCTCCAACATATCACTTCTTCCCCACCTTCAACTATCAATTATATTTCCAACTACCTTCCCCCCCCCCCCCCACCCCCTATCCCACAAGCCTCATTCCTGATGACGGGCTTATGCCTGAAACATCAATTCTCCTGCTGTGCTTTTCCAGCATCACACCCTCAACTCTGATCTCCAGCATCTGCAGTCCTCATTTTCTCCAACACTTATTTGCTGACAAGCAGCTTTTGCTAAGCCTTGCACATTGGTCACTTGGGATGTTATTTCAAAATTAGTCCAGGAGTTGGCTCGTGGTGAGCTAGGGCTATCCTACCAAGTTAGACTGGAAGATAGGCCTTGATCAGTTATAGGGGAGCCAGAATGAAATAATCCAAGGCCTTTTCAGGGGTCAGTTCATGTCAATGTCAAAGCTGCGGTAGCTCAAATCTGGGGAATCCTCTCACGGTGTACTTATTACGAAGGGAATAGTTGCAGTGATAAGGGGCAATTATTGGTGGGATCAGGAGTTAATCAGAGGGAACTATGCTGTCTCATAGTGAGGGATAAGGCAAGTCAGAGTCAATGTTCCTTCTATGCTCCATGGCAACTGATGGGCAGACAGCATTGACTTCTACTTATGGAGGTCACTGCCATCCATGAATATCAGAGGTCCATGCAGAAGAAAAAGGTTTAGCAGGAACGCTGTTTAGGATCTCTGGCTTGATAGGGGGAGCCTGCAGGGCCAGCAAGGGCATAATCACCTCAAGACCCATGGTACTTGTACCAATTGTACCAATGATAATTGTAGGAATAAGTGGGTCTTTTTCCAAGAGGCAGCCAGTAATTACTGACGTGCTGCAGGTATCTATTCTTGGACACCAGCTATTCACAACATATTTTAATGATTTAGATGAGGAAACACTTTAACTGCAACCCCCCTCCCCCCACTCTACCAAGGATATGCAAGTACTGAGTCTCCTCCATCACCAAACCCTAACCACCCGACGTCTGGAGGAAGAATGCCTTATCTTCCACCTTGGGACCCTCCAACTACATGGGATCAGTTTGGATTTCACCAGTTTCCCCATTTCCCCTCCCCCAACCCCATCCCAGTCCCAACCTTCCAACTTGGCACCACCCTCTTGAATGGTTCTACCTGTCCATCTTCCTTCCCACCTATCTGCTCTACCCTCCTCTGCAACCTATCACTTTCATCCCCACTTTCATTTGCTATAACATTCCCAGCTACCTTCCCCCTATTGACATTATCCATTTTGGTAGCAAAACCAGGCAGGCAGGTTATCATCTGAATTGCAATAGTTTGGGAAAGGGGGAAGTGCAATGAGACCTGGTGTCCTTGTGAAAGTGAAAGTAAACCTGCGGGTGCAACAGGTGGTGAAGAAGGCAGATGATATGTTCACATTCATAGTGAGAGGATTCAAGTGCAAGAGCAGGAATGTTTTGAGGCAGATCCTTGGGGAGACCACACTGGAAGTATGGTCTGCAGTTTTGGTCTCCTTACCTGAAGTAGGATGTTCTGGTGATGGAACAATGAAGGTTTACCATTCCTGGGATGGCAGTGCTGAGTTATGAAGAAATACTGGGTCAGTTAGGACTATATTCATTTAGGAGAATGAGGGGTGATCTCAATGAAGCCTGACAGGGAAACACAGGAAGAATTTATCCTGATGACCAGGGAGTCCAGAGCCAGGGGTCACAGTCTAGGGATACAGAGTAAGACTGAGATGAGGAGAATTCTTTTCATACAGTGCAATTCTCTGCCACGGCAAGCAATTGAGCATAAATATTGAATAATGCTTTCATAATGCCATTTACAAGTTCGCTAATGACACCACCATAGTCGGTTGAATCTCCAATGGTGACGAAACAGACTACAGACGGGAGGTGGAAGACCTGGAAAAATGGTGCACTGAGAACAACCTAGCTCTCAATGACGGCAAAACCAAGGAACTCATTACTGACTTTCGGCGAGATGTTACTCATGCCACCCTACACATTAACAGCACAGAGGTGGAACGAGTGGAGAGTGTCAAGCTCCTGGGAGTAGTCATCCACAACAAGCTTTCTTGGACTCTTCATGTGGACACACTGGTTACAAAGGCCCAACAACGTCTCTTCTTCCTCAGGCAGCTGAGGAAATTTGGCATGATGGCGAATACCCTTGCCAACTTTTATATGTATGCCATCGAGAGCATTCTGTCTGGATGGATCACTACCTGGTATGGCAACTGTATTATTCAAGATCAGAGACGGTTACATAGAGTGGTGAACTCGGCCTGGACAATCACAAAGGCCAACCTCCCATCTATAGAATCCATCAACCAGGCCCACTGTCAATAAAAGGCTGCCAGCATTCTCAAAGATCCATCCCACCCTGGCAATGTTTTTGTACAACCTCTACCATCGGGGAGAAGGTACAGAAGCCTGAACACATGCACCAGCCGGTTTCGTAACATTTCTACCCTACTGTGGTTAGAATAGTGAATGGACTCACAAACTCTTAACATTCACCTGTACATGGTTAAAAATCACACAACACCAGATTATAGTCCAAAAGGTTTAATCGGAAGCACACTAGCTTTCGGAGCGTCGCTCCTTCATCAGTTGGTAGTGGAGGGCTCAATCCTAACACACAGAATTTATAGCAAAAATTTACAGTGTGATGTAACTGAAATTATACATTGAAAAATTGATTGTCTGTTAACAATGTATAATTTCAGTTACATCACACTGTAAATTTTTGCTATAAATTCTGTGTGTTAGGATTGAGCCCTCCACAATCACCTGAAGGAGCAATGCTCCGAAAGCTAGTGTGCTTCCAAATAAACCTGTTGGACTATAACCTGGTGCTGTGTGATTTTTAACTTTGTACACCCCAGTCCAACACCGGCATCACCAAATCATGACCTGTACATGTGTTTTTTTTTTGTTTTTGGGGCTGTTTACCTATTATTTACTTATCTATTATTTACTTATCTATCTATGATCTGCCTGTATTGCTCGCAAGACAAAGCTTTTCACTGTGCTTCGGGACATGTGACAATAAACTAAAATAAATTAAATTCAATTTCATAAAGGAGATAGATATAGTTAAATGGATAAAAAGATAAAGGGAGAAAGCAGGAACAGGATATTGAGTTGGATGATCAGTCATAAACATATTGAATGGTGGAGCAGGATCAAAGGATTAAGTGGCCTACTCCCATTCCTATTTTCTTTGCTTCTTTGTTTGTAAGCCAGGCACATTAATGGTAACGTAATGGAGCTAAATTGAAATGGGAGGAGGGCGAATAATCATTGGGAGTATGGTCAAAGTCAGAAATGATATCCTTGGTGCTAATCCAGGCAGGCCATCAACCTTACCCTGTACCCACCTGAGCACAACTGCCCCATCCCTAATCAGAGCAATGTGAACCCCCAGGAGTCCCTATCAGGGACACAGGGATAGCAAACTAATAAAGCACATGAAAGGTGGAGAATAAATTGTGGGTCACAGGCAAAGCCTACAAGACTGATATGCAAATGCAAAGCTGGAATCTCAACATATTCATTCAAAAGTCAATAGGGCGTCAATGTCACAAGGTGCAGCAAAAGGTAGCCTAAGTGGAAGGGGTAAATAACTGTTTTTCAGTGGGGCAGAGTGTAGCATGAGAAATGTGGGGGTGAGTGCAGCCATCATGACTCCAGATTGTACTGGACAATTTGCCTTCAATTCACAGTTCATCTGAATGTCAACATCCATCCATTCGGAAATACTTTGTGATTTCTGAGCTCAACAAAATTTAGTGGAACAAGGCACTTTCAATCACAACCTCATCTTCCCAACTGGCCTGGCACACAGTCCCAAAGATTGCAAGCCAACGAATTTTAGCTGCCATTGTCTCACATATGACAGGAACACTGCTAGGACATGACTACTGAGCTAGAAGGTGGTGGAGGTGTTGCAGGTGGGCAACTGCTTCATGCCAAAGGATTAGAAGCAAAATACTGCAGATGCTGGAAAATTGAAACAAAAACAGAAATGGTGAAGTAAGTCAGCAGGTCTGGCAGCATCTCTGGAGAGAGCAGCAAGAGTTAACGTCTCCAGTATAATCATTCTTCTTCAGACTTCTCCAGACTCCTTGGCCTTGAAGCACTAACTTTGCTTCTCTCTCCTCAGACACTGTCAGACCTGCTGAGTTTCTCCAGCATTTTCAGGTATTATTTAGTTCCTTGTGTCAGCTCTACAATACCCTCTGTGAGGACATAATATGTGACTTCATTGCGAAGGGATCAGGACTCAGGCAGCTTTTAATCAGACCATGTACTGTCTCATACCTTCACGTATCGTCTTCAATTGAGGATTCAATGGCCAAGATCAAAACAGCTGCTTTCTGGTGGTGTTGCTACTACAAAGAATCAGGCACAAAAGAAAACAAGACAGCTGCTTCTGAAAACACAATAAGAACAGCATCCACCACTGGCTGCAATTCAGTCTCCAGGGGTAATAGCAACAGGACATGATCCAACATTAAAGGAGGAAAGCCCTAGTGCAGAAACTTATCTACCAATCTTGATGCAACTATCTGTAAATGGCTGAGAGCTATTGCAGAAGAAGTAAAGAATACCCTGACCAGTCCATCACATCACAAATATGACAGCTGCTGGACAAAGATTCATGTCTGCAAGGACTTGGTAGCTCTTCAGATTACAGATGCCCTTAATTCTTTTGTAAGTGGTTTGTTACAGGGAGCAATTGGGACCTCTGGAATTTCACTGATGCTATGTTTATTAGAGACCATCAACTCATATAATTCCCCTTGACCTGGCCAGTCAAGCAGTGAAGACATTAGGATTCTCAGCCATCACTCACTTGCTGTGGGGTGCAACTAAATGTACCCACCTAGCTTTGAGGGCACCCTATTACTAACCAGCAGTGTTCATGAACAGAAAAAAATTCTACTCCCTTATTTCTGACTATAACTGCTGGATTTTACAGGTTTGCCCTAATATTCAAGGAGCTGCCTCAACTTGTCATACTGGAACATCAGAGGTGCCAGGATCTTTCAAACGTCATTAGGCCCCGTAGTTAGGCAACAAGAGGTGCCCGATCTGGACATGGCTGATGCAACTCTAAGAAATCCTCAGGTCTCCACAAAAGAAAAGGGAAATTGTTGCCCATGCTTCAACCACTGCCAGTGTGTAAGACAGATCTCCGAGAGGGAAGGTTTCAAACCCTGGATGAGGCAGGATCCAGTTCATGCACAGTGCATTCCAGTCACATGGCCTTGCATTATATTGCTGTACAGTACCTTTTACAATTAGTCACCAAACAGTAGACTTGTTGGATGAGAAGGTTTGAAAGGAATCCTCGGAGGAGGAAGATGAGGTTGAGGATCCCATGATGGAACAGGAGCAGCATGAAAGAGGGGGAAAAACAGGATAAGAACATAAAATTAGGAGCAGGAGTAGACAGTTCAGCATTTGATATGATCATGGCTGATTTCATCTTGGCCTCAACCACTTTCTTGCCAGCTCTCCATAACCTTTCAAGCCACTACCAATTAGAACTCTGTCTATCTTCTTAAATTTCCACAATGTCCCAGCATCCACCAATATTGGAGTAGTGATTTCCATAGATTCACGCCTCTTTGGGAGAAGTAATAGCCTTGTCTTCCAGAGGATGTTTGATAATGTGCCGCACAAAATGTTAATACACAAGATAAGATCACTGGGGTTAGTGGTAATTTATTAGCTTGGATAGAGGATTGGTTAAGAACAGAAAGCTGAGGGTCAGGATAATGGGTCTTTTACTGGTTGGTAAGATGTAACTAGTGGGGTGCTGCCCCTTATCCTAAAACTATGAACTCTTGTGACTGATCAACATGAGGAAGTATCCTTCCTACTTTTATTTTGTCAATCCCCTTTAGCATCTTCTGTTCCTCAATTAGATATCCCCTTACTCTTCTAAACTCTAGAGAGTATAGACCTCTCTTCTTAAGACATACCCCTCATCTCTGGAATCAATCCAGTGAACCTCTTCTGAACTGCTTCCAATGCAGCTACATCTGTCCTCCAGTAAGGGGACCAAAATTGAACACAATATTCCAAGTGCAATCTCACTAATGCCTAATACAGTTGAAGAAACATTTCCAGACTTAAGTACCTCTGCCTTGCAGAACTCTGATTTTTCTCTCCATTTACATAATAAGTTGCCTTTCTATTCCTCTGACCAAAATGGATAACCTCACACTTATCCACATTGAACTATTTCTGCCAAATTTTGGTGGTTTCACCATACTTATCCATATCCACCTGTAAATTTCTTATTTCTTCATTGCAACTTGCTTTCCCACCTGTTTCAGTGTTATCTGCAAATTTAGCTATAAGACTCTCTATCCCCACATCCAAGTCATTAAGATGGATTGTAAATAATTGGGGCCCAAGAATCGAACCTTGCAGTATCCCACTGGTTACATCTTGCCAATCAGAAAAAGACCCATTATCCTGACCCTCGGCTTACTGTTCTTAACCAACCCTAAATCCAAGCTAAAACATTACCACTAACCCCACGTGATCTTACCTTGTATATTAACATTATCAATTGCCTTCTGCACCTTATCAATTGCTTTCTGCAAGACAAGGCAATGGTCCAGAAAGACCAAAAGGCTAAAGAGAACTTTATGGCCATCCACGTCCAAGATGTCTAAAACTTTCCATTTGCAAGTTATAATTTAATTTGAATAGTCGACAGTCTTCTGCTTGTATTCCACATTGGTATTGGATTTACCTGTTTTGATAGTTTTACTTTCAGTTTTACTTTCAAATATGGACTAAATGTCATCACTTACGTAAGAACTAGGAGCAGGAGTAGGTAATTCAGCCCCTCAAACCTGCTCCATCATTTTAATACATTCATGGGTGGTCTCAGTTGCACTTTCTGCCCACGTCCCTTTAATCCATGACTAAATTAAAATCTGTCTATCTCCTCTTTAAATTGATTCAATGTCCTTTGTGTCAACCATATCCTGAGTTAGTGAATTCCACAGAGTCATGATTTCTTGAGAAAAGTCATTCTTCCTCATCATCAAAACCGAGGTTGCTGGAAAAGCTCCGCAGGTGTGGCAGCATCTGTGAAGATAAATCAAAGCTAACATTTTGGGTCCACTGACCCTTCCTCAGAGCTGATGGCAGCTAGGAAAATGTTGGTTTACATGGAGAAGATAGGGTGGGGGGGTAAGAAGTAAACCATAGGTGGGGATAGAGACCAAAGAGAGAGAACAATTAGACAGACAAAACAGCAGATAATGAGTTGGCTAGGAGAGTGAAAAGCTATTAATGGAGACTGTTGGTGACTGACAATGGGCTATGTATAAAGACAGACTTGTGAAAACAAGGCCTGGTGTGTAGGTTAGGGATCTAGGACATATGAAAGTTCGGGCCCTAAAATTATTGAACTTGATATTGAACATTCCAGTGAAGCTCAGCACAAGCTGGAAGAACACACCTCATTTTCCACTTGGGGACCCTGCAGCCTTCCAGACTCAATATCAAGTTCAATAATTTTAGGGCCTGAACTCTCCCATGTCCTAGCTCCACCCCCACACACCAGGCCTTTACTCCTGTCACCTAGTCTACCATTATACGCTATGTATTGTCAGCCACTAACAGTCTCCATTAACAACAATCACCCTCCTAGCCAGCTTGTTATCCACTCTTTTGTCTGTCCAACTGTTCTCACTCTTTGGGCTCTATTCCCACCTATCATTTACTCCTTACTCCTTTCCCCGACCCTCTCTTCTGACATTTTCCTAGCTACCATCAGTTCTGAGGAAAGGTCACTAGACCCAAAATGTTGACTCTGATTTCTTTTCACAGATGCTGCCAGATCTGTTGAGCTGTTCCAGCAACCTCTGTTTTTGTTTTTGATTTACAGCATCTGCAGTTCTTTTGATTTCTAATTCTTCCCCGTACCTATTTTAGATTTATCACTCCTTATCCTAAAATTATAGTTTTACATAGCTGAAAAGTGAAGTGCCTGAGCAAACATTGCCCTCAACCAATGTCAGTGATAAAGTTGCTGTGAAGCAATGAGCAATGCTATTAAGAGGCACTCCTGATATTTGTGCTAAAGTTACCCTTGTGCCAAAGACATATGAGTCATATCAGCTAGTGCATTCCCTCAAGATGCCTACAAAGTGGTCGCTGACTAGAAAATGCTCCTCTCAGCATTTTTCCGTCATTGTTCCCGCACAGCTTTGGAGTACCATGAGCCTTCACTTGATATGCCTTAGCATCTGCTTAAAGTACGCTTAATGAGTTGGTATCTAGTTCACCTGAAACAAGTTAGCTAACTCCAACCAGAATGTTGTGAACGAATTTGCCCAGGTATCCCACAATGCCTAAGTGGTCAAATCAATACGAACACAAGCCAGTGCCAATGCAAAACAATCCCAAATTTATAAGGAACAAAGTTACAATAACCTTTAAAAGTAAACTTATTGCCTCTAATCCTATTTGGCCCCTTACAATACTTCCTGAGACTCCTGTAGATTTACACAGTCATTTTCTCTCTCTGGCTCTGTCTCTGGGTCTCCGAAGCTGCTTTCTTGCTCTCTCTCTCTCTCTCTCTCTCTCTGTAGATGGTTAAAAATCACACAACACCAGGTTATAGTCCAACACTTTGTACAGCCCAGTCCTACACCGGCATCTCCAAATCATCTCTGTAGATGGTCAGCCGATCTCTGCCTCTTGCCATGTTGTTCTCATCCAGAAGATTCAAGAGGGTCCAAGAGCAAGGTATGCAAGTGAACCATGTTTTTATACCTTTTAGATGGTTTTCTGGAATTTTCTATAGTTCTGGCCAATCAAGGAGACACACTTAATAGTTTAAAGCAGTGTCAACCATTTGGATGGCTTGCCACTGTTGGTTTGTTTGTGGAGCAGGACCTGGTGCCTTTCTGTCTGGCCCTCCTTTGTTTGGCAGATAAGTTGTTGGGGGAATGTCTGTCCAGGATAACTGTCATGATTTGGAGATGCCGGTGTTGGACTGGGGTGTACAAAATCAAAAATCACACAACACCAGGTTATAGTCCAACAGGTTTAATTGGAAGCACACCAGCTTTCGGAGCGATGCTCCTTCATCAGGTGGTAGTGGAGGGCTCAATCCTAACACACAGAATTTATAGCAAAACTTTACAGTGTGATGTAACTGAAATTATACATTGAAAAATTGATTGTTAAGTCTTTCATCTGTTTGAACACCATATAGTTTCACTTCTTTCATGTGTAAATCACAAAACCCTTTTTTTAAAAAGTTGCATTCTCGGGTTAGCTGTTAACAATGGTGATAGCTAGACAATATGTTGAAGGTGTTGGCCCCCTGTGTTCTCTGTCTATG
>NC_057714.1:12829353-12843918 GCF_004010195.1 Chiloscyllium plagiosum | reverse complement strand
TGTGTGTATAGTGAGTGTAGAGTGTCTTAAGTCTGTGAGGGGGTGCATGTGTGAGTGTGGGAGTGCGTGTGTCTGTAAGGGTGTATGTGGGTGTCTGTGTGTGCATCTGTGTATATGAGTGTGTGTGTGTGTAGTGCAATGGTGGTCACCTGTAATGTGACATGAACCCAAGGTCCCGGTTGAGGCCCTCCCTATGGGTACCGAACTTAGCTATCAGCCTCTGCTCGGCCACTTTTCACTGCTGCCTGTCCCGAAGTCCGCCTTGGAGGATGGTCACCCGAAGGTCCGAGGTTGAATGTCCTGGACCACTGAAGTGCTCCCCAACTGGGAGGGAACACTCCTGTCTGTTGATTGTTGTGCGGTGTCCAGGATAACTGTAGCCTTTTACGTTATGCTAACGTCATTAGCTCCTAGCTGCTGTATTTGCACTGTGTCTGGTGTGTGGAATTTATGATTTCTGAATTTTATTTGGCTAATGTACCCAGCATCCCTTGTTGTTTGGCCAGGTGAGCAATCTATCTGCACTTTAGTGGCCAAGAGGCTGCTACAGAATCTTGACCATGAGAGTTTCCCATTGGCCACATCATAGCCTGAAGTGTTAAAGTGATTCTTTGAGAATCCCAGACATGGAACAAAATTTTCCCTCTTGAAACATGCATCACAACATCACAGATTCCACCATCATTTCCACAAGGTGCATGTGAAGGGTGAATGATTTGGAAATCCAAGACTCCCGCTCTGTTCCTACACTTTACGTTTAACCTCAGAATCCATAACATTCATCTGCAGCAACTTGGCTGCAACCTCCCAATTAATAGCTATATGGTCTCCTGACAGATTAGACTGTTTACAGTTATGCACTTTGTTGATTATGATAGAGGAACCGATGTTTGGCACTTGCAACAGAATACATCTGTTAGCTGATAGAAGATGTTCCATATCTTTAACATCATTCCACTTAATCAGGTCCTAAAGGGACAATAAGACTATAGCAGACATTATAATGTTGGAATTTATAAAAAGTACAGATTTTATACAATGACCAAGTACATGTAATACCGATGTGCCCTCGGAATTCTTTTCCCTCTACCTCCCACTACCTCTAAGTGCAGGCCTACCTTCTCTACTTAGGGGGAAGGGAACCTGCCATGTTGTGTATCTTGCTGATTTCAAAGTCTTGGGAAGCTGTCTCCTAATGACAAGAGGATCCCAGCCTGCTGAGAATGGCCTGCCCAAGTGTGTGAATCGTTGGCGGTTTTGGAGTCATGTGTGTTGTACGAAATATCCTCGGCAGGCACCTGGATTCTGCAAGGATCTTCTTTAGGTAGATTTGCAGCCACCAATCTCTTTTGTACTACTTTCCAACAGCTCTTACTATTGTTAAATCTTCAGCTGAAGGCAAGTAGTGAGGATTACATAATAACAAGATAACAGTTTATAAAGACTTCTTAACTACATTAGCACTTGTTAAGAAGCATTGTTTCCTCCTAAGAGATTGCAATTAGGTGTGTGCCCTAGGGCTGTAGAACTAAAAAACTAGCAGAAACAGTCAATTGTATTCAGTGGAAGTTGAGGTGAAGATCCTTTTACAGTATAAGAATATGCTAGGGGGAGATGGGAAGGCAGGGCCCCTCTGGAATATCTTGAGAAGCTGTCAGAATGATTTTCTGTCACTCCTCCTTACTGGTGGCACTGTTTTGCCTCCTGGAGAAAAAGGGGCAGCTGGAGAGCAGTCTCTTGCTTTGCCATTTGATGCTGGCTACCCAGGATGAAAGCAGGTCCTAGTGTGTATACAGCAGGCAGTGAGTTTTTTGACAGGACCTGGGTCTCCAAGGTAGCTCCCAATCTTTCAATGGAGGCAGCCAAATGCTCACATGCTGAGCCATAACTACAGGAGTAAGAACTTGGATTGACTCCTCTACCTTTTGCTTCAAACTGTAGTGGGCTTTGGGCACACCTCCACTATATTTCTCTGCCTCACCTCTATATGTTGACCGTGTCACTAATGGCTGAGTACAGAGACACATTTTCATGGGCCTGGCCTCTGGCTGTCCTCCAAGTATCAGTGACCTTAAGGCGTTTCCATGGGCACATATCAGTGATGTGCTTACCGGATTGTGTCACTGAGTCTAAGATAGAATTCTATCAGGGTGAGAGTTTCTCTGCTGGTGGAGACTACAGATGAACATTTTGAGGGCATGTCCTGTGAGGTTTCATAGATTTCCTCCTCTGAGGTCATGCTGTTGCAGGCTGTGGCCTCTTCCTCATTGGACATTGCAGCATTCTGCTAATGTCTGCAGAAAGAGAAAATAAAGAATGAATTAATGAAGAAGGAGGAGAGCTTTTGCAAAGCAACATTTTAGTATTGGTGTTCATTTAAGAAGAGAAGAGGGCTATATTATTTATGGAGTTGTCTTCCATAGCTCATGAGCAGTTCTGGTCCTCTCTAGCCAACACAACAAACCTTTCCTTGAAAGGAGGTGAGGATTTTGATGCATACCACTACCAACTCCTCTCCTCTTTTCCCTTAAGCAAGCACACACACATACACACACAAAAAGAGAAAAACCTTCAAGGAAGTTTATCCTGAAGAACCAGAGATTTGAAGGAAAGTGGGAGTGCATGCTCCCAATCTTTGCGTCAAACCTCCAGTGTTCTGGAGGTTGTCATTGAGCAGAAACATAACTGGATCAGTCTCATGCATACTGTGACGACAAGAGGTTAGATGTTGGGTACTCTGTGGTAAAGAACTTACCTTCTGCCTTTTCACTACTTACCAAACACAAGTGATGAGTTTAATGGAATAATCCTTATTTGCCTGGATAAATGCAACACCAATAATACTCAAGAAGCTGAACACCATCCAAGACAAAGTAGCCCACATGGCCAGCATACTGTCCACAATCTTAAACATACACAATCTTCACCACTTGGGGTACAGTGTGTATCTTATACAACATTCAATGCAGGAGCTTGAAGCACCCTCCACTGCACCTGACAAAGGAGCAGTGCTCTGAAAGCTTGTGATTTCAAGTAAACCTGTTGGACTATATCCTGGTGTTGTGTGACTTCTGAATTTGTCCACCCCGTCCAACCCCGGCACTTCCACATCATGCTTAAACTACATCAGTCCCAGTGGTGTAGGTATATTGACAGTACTGTTAGGGAGCAAGTTCAAGGATTCTCGCACTGATGAATGATAGATATATATTTCCATGGTTCTGTTCGCCGAGCTGGAAGTTTTTGTTGCAAACGTTTCGTCCCCTGTCGAGGTGACATCCTTAGTGCTTGGGAGCCTCCTGTGAAGCGCTTCACAGGAGGCTCCCAAGCACTGAGGATGTCACCTAGACAGGGTACGAAACGTTTGCAACAAAAACTTCCAGCTCGGTGAACAGAACCACAGCAACGAGCACCCGAGCTACAAATCTTCTCACAAACTTTGAATATATATTTCCAAGTTAGAATGTTTGTGAATTGATAGCTTAATTGATAGTTAGAGGTGCTCCCATGAGCCTGATGTCCTTGCACTTCCAGGTTATCAGGGTCGTGAGTTTGGAAGCGACTGTTGAAGACATTTTGTTCAGGCTCCTTCATTGAATTTTGTATAAGATACACACTCCACCCTCAGTGGTGAAGGGTGCATATGTTTTAAGGTTGTGGATGGTATGCTGGCCAAGTGGGCTGCTTTGTCTTGGATGGTGTAGTGATATGTCGGAGTGGAGGTTGGAGCAGATAGGTGGGAAGGAAGATGGATAGGTGGGACATTTCAAGAGGGCAGCACCGAGTTGGAGGATTGGATCTGGGATAAGGTTGGGGGAGGGGAGATGAGGAAACTGGTGAAATCTAATTGGTCCCATGTGGTTGGAGGAAGGGAACACAATGAAATGCTCAAGAGAAGGGAAGGTGCAAGAGGAGTAGGGGTGATTAAATTTAAGTAAAGTATTAGAAGTAAACCTTTACTATGAACACAAAATTCCAGAAAGAGGTCACTGGAGAGTTAGAATTGGTTTCTCTGGCAGCAGAGGCAAGTCAGAATCACCATTGCTTAAACTGGTACAGAAGAAAAGGAATGAGACAAACACAAGCAGGAACCACACAGTGAAAGGGAATAAACATCATAAGTACAAGTTAAAAATAAAGGGACTCAACACGAGCATGCATTCAAAGAGTTAATAAGGCTGGATTCCAGTTGATTCTACCCAAAGTTCTTTTTACCAAGTTTTATCTCTTACCAAATTTAAAAGAAGACTTTTTTTTAGCAACACTTAATTTCCAAAGAAAATATTGAATTCAAATTAGAAACGCATAGGCATAAAATTAAAACATTATGAAAAGTTCAAGACAAGAAAATTGTCAATTGGAATAAATGTATTGACATTATCATTACAGAAAGACAATATGACTACTGTAATGAGTCAGTTGAGTTCATATTTATGTTTGCTTAAACGTTGCCAAAGGAGATTAGAAATTGATATATCTTATCTTTTGAATTAGGACACAAGAAACAAATTTGAAAGAAGAGCCACCATTTTATTCAGAATAAGAAGAGGGTGCTGATTGGTTGGTCAATAATGGCATGGGAATACAGCAAGAATAGTCAACTGTCGATCTTAATTCTTTGTCCAGGCATATAAATTCTGATTAGTCAGCATGGATCAGCGGAGTTTGGCTGTCTCCAAGACCCGTCTTTTTGTAAAAGGTGCAATGTATTTACAAATTCCTTTCGCCTACATAAAAGAGGGTCTGAAGTAATTATGTACTTAGCTTCACCCACGTTGACACTATGGTCAAGAAAGCACAACAGCACCCCTACTTCCTCAGGAAGTTAAGAAAATTAGGCATGTCCATAAAGACTCCCACCAATTTTATAAATGCACCCTGGAAAGCATCCTATCTGGATGCTTACAGCCGTGATATGGCAACTGCTTTTCCCAAGACCACAAGAAACTACAGAGCTGTGAACACAGCCAAGTCAAACACCTAAAGCAACCTCCCATCCATTGACTTGATCTATATTTCCCACTGCATTGGAAAAGCAACCAACATAAACCAAGTAATTACCAATGCGAGAGAGAGTAAGGCACAGATGAGGAAGCCAAGTGCTACAATGAGACACAAGATTATGAAGAGCTCTGTTGTAGCACTGAATTAATTGAATTTGGCAGAATACCTACACAGATTTGTTGTAATTGAATGGAAAACATAGATTTGCACATCTTTTTTTCATTTCGTGGGATTTTGAACATTTCTGGCAAGGCTAACGTTTATTGCTGATTTTTAATTGCTCTTGAAAGTACAGTGATCAGCCATCTTATTGAACTACTACATTCCATCTTTTGTAGGCACACTGTAAGGAGAGATGTTCCAGCATTTTGATCAAAAACAGTGAAGGAATAGTGATACCATTCTGAGTCAGCATCTTGTGTGCATGGAAGGAGATTACATGTCTTCTGCCATCCCTGTTCTTCCAGGTAGAAGAAATCAGTGTTCAGAAGTTGCAAAGGAGCCTGGTAAGATACTGTAGTGCATCTTGCGTATGATACACATTACTATCACTATGCACAGGTGGTAAACAACTGAACGATTAAGGTGGTGGATGGAATATCAGTGAAGTAGGCAAGTTCATCCTGGCTGATGGCAAGCTGTTGGAATTGCAGTTAACCAGCTAAGTGGGGGCAATCTTTTTACACAGAGAGTGGTTTATGTGTAAAATGAACTGCCAGGGAAAGTGGATACAGTTACAACATTTGGATAAGTTCATGAACAGAAAAGGTTTGGAGGGATATGGGCCAAGCACAGGCAGGTGGGACTAGTTTAGTTTGGGAACTGGGTCGACATGGACTTGTTGGACCAAAGGGTCTGTTTCCATGCTGTATGATGCTATATCTCATTGACTATTTCATCGCTGTCCTATCTTGTGGATAGTGGAGAGGTGTTAACAAATTAGAAGATGTGAGATTTGCCACAGAATACCAAGCCTCTTGCCTGCTCTGGTAGCATAGTATTTATGTGGCTGGTCTAGTTGGGTTTCTGTGAATGTTCTCCTCCAAGGAGACTATTTTTGGGGGACTCAGTGATGGCAGTGTCATTGAACATCAAGGGGAGACAGTCAGGTTTTATTTTTTGGAAATGGTCATTGCCTGGAACTTATGAGTACAAATGCTATTTACCACTTATCAGCCTTACATTGAATGTTGCTGCATGGAAGCATTGGGCTAGTTCATTTTCTGAGAAGATGTGAATGATATTAAGCACTGTGCAGTCATGCACAAAACATCACATCTGACATTATTCTGAGGGATGGCTGCAGACGGAACAGCTATGGGTAGTGTCCCAGTTTTGGCTTGGAACACTACCCTAAGGAACTCATGGAGTGATTTTGTTGGGTTGAAAAGATTGACCTGCTACAAGTAGGCGATCTTCCATTTTGCTCGGTACGTCCCTAACCAGTGCAGAGATTTCCTCAGCTTCCTATTGACTTAAATGTTCTTAATGCTGTTTGGTCTAATGTAGCCCTGGTATCAATTATAATAACTTTTATCTGGCCTCCAACACTCAGCTATTCACTCTAATTTGGACCAAATCTATAATAAAGTCTGGATCGAAGTGACCCGAGTGAAACACAAGCTTAACAACTATCAGCAGGAGCTTGACAAATATGTGTTGCTTGGGAGCACTGTGTTGTGATTAGGTGAGCAAGAGTAGATTGGATACCCTTTCTTTCCAGTCCTCATATGATTGTAACTTTTTAAAATGGATACTCTTGTCAATTTAAGAAATGTTTATTTGCTTCCATTCTGTGATTTAATTTTTTTAAAGATGAGAGTACTATTTATTGTACTTAATGCCCAGTGTAAATAACAATAACCAAAATCTTTGGCTGTCATGCATTCAACGGTATGTATACCCACAAACTTGGATAACTTAAGAAGTTTTAAAGTCTAACATTCATTTTGTAAAATAGCTAATTTAAATATGTATTAAATGATTTGTATCTGTTCTCTCTGAAGCAGCAGTTGCAGGGTTAATTCTGACAACATTGCCTGAAGTGAGAGGATGGTCAAATAACAGGCAGGCTCCAAGCTTACAGGGTGGGCAAAGACAGAAAAAGAGATACAAATGTTTTGAGGGAGGAGATCTGCTTCATCGTTGCCTCCTTTTTCTGTCCTCTAGTCTGGGAAAAAGGCAATTTCTTAAGCATAAAAGAAGGGGTTAGTTCACTTGTTAGGTGATTCAATCTCACCAACTGAGCAGTTACCAGAATAAAGTCAGAGCAAGTTTATTCCAGAGTCATAATTTAGACATAATCAGACAATGGCTGTTCAAATTCGTTCTCCAGTCAGGGTCTACTGTCCAAAGTAATTGAGTCTAATGCTTGCATTCCTCACAGTTAAATGCCAAGGTGATTACCTGGATATTTGATTAATCCGTCAGAAGATTCACAAATTTCCAAAGTTATTGTCTCGGATTGAATTTTTTTTAGACAGGCCTGCTCTATTTTAATGGACTTGCAATACGCATCAGTAATGCAAATGTTGGCTACCTTAATTGCTGCTATCCTCCTTCATGGAATGCCATTTCAGTCTTTTAACACTGAACAATTGGTTTCAGTTGCATAAATATGTTAAGTCATTTTTCAAATAGAACATTGCTTTCCTACTGTGAAATATAGTTTCAATCTCTTTGCTGATAAGTAGAAGTAGATTGATGAGATGGTAATTGGCTGGAATACTCTATGACTGAGTGTTAATAACAAAATGTATCTTTTCTGAACATTACTCAAATGAGAATCATTTCCTATCTTGTGCTCAGGACATGAAAATTTTACAATGGGACTGAAGAATTTCCAAAACTGTATTTTACTATTGTACTGATATTAATGATACAATTGCACTGTTCTCCAAACACCATTACTGTACAAGCAGAATTCACAGAAAGATCAAGTCATTGCTTTTGGAATAATAGAAATAGAATTGTTGCTATAAAAGGCTCACAGAAACATTCTGATGCCTTTCAAACATTTGCAGTACTTTCCTGGGCTACTGTTTTCCTCACATAGATCTTCCTTTTGCTTTCAGTCAGTAAAGGCCGTACGCTAACTATTATGGAGATCAACCTCTCAGAAATGAATTTTGATGTATTCAGTCCAGTGGGATGCAATGATCAGCTGAAGAACATAGACACGGCGTGCATGGAAGAAGATCTACTGCATCTCTGTAAAAGAACTCAGCTTGTCTTTCTTTTGGTTCATTAAAATGTGACACAAAGTAGGTGAGTTCCGATACAAATGTATTCTCCTGTCCTCACAATTCTCTAATATTCACAGTGCCCACAAGCATCTGAGCATAGGCCCAGGAAAATCTTCCTCCTCGTTACAGTTTCTTTTCAAGAAGCCTAAACCCATCTAAACAAGAAGACACATGTAATGAGATTTAGCAGATTAAGAAACAGTTTAATCCAGATAAAACCTAAATTTCAGTATATTTAGGTCAAGAGTGTATGAGGTACCTGCTCAGTTTCTGATACTAGAAAGAATCTGTAAAGTTAATGTTTATTCCAACAGTTGGTCTTTTGTTCATGGTGGCATTCATTGTGTGCTGAGTAAGTCTCTTCTGAACCAAAATTAATATCTTCCCTCTTCAGAGTACAAGTTAGAAAATAGCTTCAAATCATGGAAAATGAGAAGTGGAGAATTCATAAGATACCCACTGCGTATCCACATTTTCCATGGTGGTGAATAAATATTATCAATAATAGGTTACTAACAATATAAATAGGCTGAAACTATTAGATTATATTCATTTTTTGGGCAGCACAGTGACTCAGTGGTTAGCACTGCTGCCTCACAGCACCAGGGACCCGGGTTCGATTCCCACCTTGGTCGAATGTTGTGTGGAGTTTGCACAATCTCCCTGTGTCTGCATGGGTTTCCTTTGGGTGCTCCAGTTTCCTCCCACTGTCCAAAGATGTGCAGGTCAGGTGAATTGGCCATGCTAAATTGCCCATAGTGTTAGGTGCATTAGTCAGAGGTAAATATATGGTAGGGGAATGGGTCTGGGTGGGTTGCTCTTTGGAGGGTCGGTGTGGACGTGTTGGGCCAAAGGGACTGTTTCCACACTGTAGGGAATCTAATCTCATCTAAGGTTGTTAAATCAATAGACATGGCTTTCAGCAATACAGTGAAAAGCACAATACTTGAAAACTTTTGCTGAAAAAAAGACATTTTGTTGGAAACTTTTCATCTTACACTTAAACAGGACCACTTACAAGAATGAGGAGAAAGTGAGGTCTGCAGATGCTGGAGATCAGAGATGGAAATGTGTTGCTGGAAAAGCGCAGCAGGTCAGGCTGCATCTAGGGAACAGGAGAATCGACGTTTCGGGCATTAGCCCTTCTTCCTGAAGAAGGGCTAATGCCCGAAACGTCGATTCTCCTGTTCCCTAGATGCTGCCTGACCTGCTGCGCTTTTCCAGCAACACATTTCCATCTCCACTTACAGGAATACCAATTTTAGGGTAAAACCAACAATAATACTTTATACGAGGGCAGTATTGAGTGATTAGCAAGTGAATTCTTTGGTAGAGGTGTTTTAGGTGAGATAGATAGATTTCTTACAGTGTGGAACTAGGCCCTTCGGCCCAACAAGTCCACACCAACTTTCTGAACAGTAACCCACCCAGACCCATTCCCCTACATTTACCCCTTCACCTAACACTACGGGCAATTTAGCATGGCCAATTCACCTAACTTGCACATTTTTTTGGACTGTGGGAGGAAACCGAAGAACCTGGGGGAAACCCACGCAGACACAGGGAGAATGTGCAAACTCCATACAGACAGTCCCCTGAGGCAGGAATTGAACCCAGGTCTCTGGCACTTTGAGGCAGCAGTGCTAACCACTGCGCCAACACGGCCGTAACACTCCCCATGTCTGCCTGTGCGGTGTTGTCAAGGAGAATGCAGCACTTAGATCATGATGATGACGATTGACTGTTAACTGCCAAGATTTAAGTATAAAAGTTGTTTTTTCTATTGTAAATTGGTATTATTGTGAATTATCCTGATTGGCACAAAATGAAATGCTTTGACAAAGTATGTCTTTTTTCATCAATGCTCAAATTCTGTGCTACCAAATGATGACTTAAAACTAGTGAGTCTGCTCGAGATTAATGTTCAGAAACATATTTGCCATATCTGAAAAAAATTAGACCTTTTGTTTATCTGTTTTCAAGATCTTGAACTGACATGTAAAATGCCTTTGTTTGTGTCAAATATCAAGTGTATCTTGGAAAATATAACAGCTTTCAATAGCAAATATTTGCATTGCTTGCATTGTACTGCAGCAAGTAAATGTGCAAACCTACAGTTACAAAGTGATAGATATGAGTTTGCTATCAATGAAGTATATTCTTGATATCAACCTCCCTATTAGGTGGAGACAATAAACTTAAGACAGCAATTTGCCCACAAACAACAAAGCAGTTCCCTCTCTGATGTCATGTGACTGATTATGAACGAGATGATTTAATCAGGTTCATGTCCAAAGATCAGATCCTCAATGTCAAAAAAACACTCTATTGATTAGTCCTTAAGCCTTAGGCTGTCAGTTCAGAATTTCACCATTGCATGGCCAGAAACTTTTTTCCTTTCATTATTAATCCGAATCACTGTAATAACATTGCACATCTAATTCTCTCAATGATAGAAAACCCAATGTGCAAAAACTTGACTGATAAAACAGAAGGAGTACCCAATGACTTGTCTTGTCAGAGCCCATTGCCGCTCAGAGATCAACTCTGCTGGTAACTAGCTTCAATTTAATTGGCACCACTTCTTCTGAATGAGATACCTTCATGGTCAATAGCCATGCTTTTCCTCAATCCTTCATCCAAACTATACAGCATCAGCAGAGCAATATTGTATAGATATCATCATTTTTGCTCTCAGCCCAACTCAACTGCAACTTGAGAGCTTGAAGCTTGTATTTTGTAGGTGAGTGATAGCCAGGACTGCATGCTCTGGCAGATCGGTTTGTGCCAAGGGACAGCCATGCAGTTTATATATCAATATTGGAATTTTAGTACTACCAAGGAGGCAGGCATTTCTGTGTCAAGCCTCCTCTTTAGTGCATAAGCTGTTTTGTGCTACTCTTACCCTGTCTTGTGGGCACAAGGTTGTTTGTGTTGAACTAGAGGCAGGCAGCCTCTGTGGTTTAGCTTGCTTTTTAGTGTGTAAGGAGAAGCAGGCAGCTTGAGGCAGTTGGACGTAGTAAAGAGTAAATGTTTCAGTCTGACATAGACTGGATGTGTCACTGTGTAGTGCTACAACTGTACATCAATATCGGAGTGGCAGCTTACACAAAGAGTGCTTGAAGTAAATGGTGTGGAAGACAAAGGGGAGTAGTGTTTAGTAGGGTGAGGGTGGGCTCCAGTCAGTCAGGATGTAAAGCCACCTTCAATCAAGGGGCTGATCCTATTCCATTTTAGAGGTTTGGCCATGGTCAGTCAGGCTATGGTCTTACATGAGCCCAGGGATCCATGAACTTGCAGTGCAGGATTTGACCAAGGCCAATTCCTGAGTTCAAGTGCAAACAATACATGACCACATGATGGGCAGCCAGGGTGCTGTTGAGAAATCAGAGAGGGATGCAGCCATGATCATTTGAAATTGTCATACCAAGTCTGTACTGGTTAAAGACCACAGTAAGTCATAGTGGAATAGATTGGTCACTAATAGTCAGGGAGCTTATCGGCGCCATTCCTTTGAGTCCAGAGGAAAGCAAACAGATGAGCTCTAGGGATATACTTCATTGTGGAGAAAGTGAGGTCTGCAGATGCTGGAGATCAAAGTTGAAACTTTATTGCTAGAACAGCACAGCAGGTCAGGCAGCATCCAGGGAACAGGAGATTCGACGTTTCGGGCACAGGCCCTTCTTCAGGAATATACTTCATTGTACTGAGTCACTGGGAAATAATGACAGTAATAAGTATCAGTTGCAAACTGTAGAAGAGACCTCATTGCTAGTAAAATGGGACTAGGAGCTCTCGAAGAAGGATCTAGCATGGCACAATAATTCTGGTCTACATGGGTAACGTCTGAGGCTAGCAAGCATGTAGAAATCTCCAGAGTCATGGACTCTGGGATTAAAGTACGCAAATTAATATTAGTATAAAAGGTCTCAAGGGGCTGCAGGGTCATCTGGGCTTTAGGGACAAGAGTGCAAAATGGAATCTGAAGAATAGGGGAAAATTTGTGGGTCACAGGCAGAGTCTGCACATTACTGACATGAACGCATAATTGGCACCTAGCTATATTGGATTGAAAGTCAACTGGACAATACGTTATAAAATGGCTGGCAGTGTGTGCAAAGTGTGTAAAGTTACTCTTCTTTGACAGTGGCAGGTTTTGCAACATTCAGTTTGAGGCACTGCAAAGGGCAATTCCAGTAATTGTGCCTTCGCTGATTACGCTATGCTACCCATCAGCTTTCAATTCTTATTTCATCTGGAGTCGTTGCAAAAGATTTCAGATGTTAAGGTCTATCTTCAAAAACAAACCATGAGCATGACATTATGTCTACTGATTGCCTCTTTATCATGTAAGCCTAACAAGTCTTACTGTAGCAAGGTACTTATAAAAAAAGAATCTGTCGTTTCCAATGGCAACAATAAACTGTAGCAAGTATTGAAAGACAAAAGGTCTCTTCTTCAGTTCAAAACATTAACTCTGTTCCGCTTTCCATGGATGTTGCCAGGCCGGCTGAGTTTATCCTGTACCTTCTGGTTTTTAAATAAAAATCCTAGCATCCCCTACACTTTGCTTTTATTTACTAGAAAATGATGTATATTACCAGCCACATCTTTGCATAAACAATGCAAACTAACAAGGACGTGATATGGAAAGGAGGTAGGAGATCTTGGTTGTCCAACATACATTTGACAAAGTCACATACCTTAGAGCTCCTTATTGAAGCATGACAATGATCTCCTTGGGGAGCCTCAATGCTACACTATTTGAGAGCATATTAATTCAGTTTCATTGTCAAGGATGTGAGGCTTAGGAATCCCTTCAATAAATCTGCATGATCTCTCCAAATTTCACCATAGTTTACCTGCCATTTGTGTGGTTTTGCTGCTACTGAGAATTAATGAGAGAAGGAGACAATGAAGACAAGTTCTTCATCAAACCCAGCGAGAACAGTAAGCTCCACTGTCTGCCACATAGCCACCAGAGGAGAAGCAGCAGAGAAAGATCCTCCAAGGGTGCAAAGGTGGATCATATGATGCACTGAAATATGGGCAAATGTCAGAATGGCAATGCCACAGATGTTTAAGGATACCCCTAACCATTGAGGTTATGCTAGCTGCAGGATGAGGACTTGTGTTCATGAGGATTGGATATCAATCCCATCCTAATGGCTGTCAAGGGTCACAGCTCCTTTCATTTTTGAGTTAGTGGATCATTTCTGGTAGTAACTGGAGACTTCTGTGGAAACTCCCAATCCTGTACTCATATACACATCCAGAATTTATTTTTCCAAAAGCCCACTACTTCATTGATAGTAACGTTGATGGAGTGACTCACATAGCTAGGACATTAGGTTTTCTCAAATTGCTTGCTTCTTTCAAATGCAGGGTGATGTCATTTGTACCCACATTGCGTTGAGTGCAACCTATCACCAGCCAGTGGCATTTGAGAACAGGTCAGGATGCCACTCACTAAATGTTCAACTGATTTGTGACCGTCAAAGCTGTATTTTGGAGATTAGTGTCAGATATCCTGGGATATGCCATGACTCGTATGCACTCGAGCACTCAAGGGTGCCTGCTTCTTTCCAAAGTCCTCAGACAATATGGGATAGTTACTGGAGAGTACAGGTGTCCCCTCCAAACACAACTCATGACACTTGTAGGAAATGCAGGCAGTTGTAGAACTAAACTGCAACACTACTCACGCTTCCACCGGAGCCATAGTAGAACGGACTTCCTGGGTGTGGAACTTTGTTGTGCAACCCAAATATGTTGTCCTGCATCCTTGGGTCATGCTGTGCCCTTCACAATTTGAGTGAACAAACTGAGAAATGTCTATGATGCATACAAACTGAGGTGTGAGAGCAATCCTTTGAGGATAAACGTCAGACGAGCAGACGATGAGGAAGGCAGAGAGGAGACAGGTGCAAGAGACCCCGGGGGAAGTACCTGTCAGGAACAAGTTGAATCTTTTGGAAACAGTAGAGATGGATGACGGATGACGCGAGGCGGCCAGGTCTGTCAATCAAAAGTTGGCGTGGTGGCAGAGCGGAAGAGTCGGACATCGCACAGAGCCGTGGTAATAGGGGACTCCATCGTGAGAGGAACTGACCGGGGTTTATATGGCAGCAGGCGGGACTTAAGGATGGTGTGTTGCCTTCCTGGTGCCAGGGTTAAAGACATCACAGACAAAGTGCAGGAAATCCTCAAGGATGAAGGTGAAGAGCCAGAGGTGGTGGTACATGTCGGCACAAATGATGTCAGGAAGAAGAGGAGGAACATACTACAGCGGGACTTCGGAGAACTAGGAAGAAGG
>NC_057714.1:12823367-12826053 GCF_004010195.1 Chiloscyllium plagiosum | reverse complement strand
TGGAGATAAGGCAGGAACAGGACACTGATTAAGGATGATCAGCCATGATCATATTGAATGGTGGTGCAGGCTCAAAAGGCAGAATGGCCTACTCCTGCACCTATTGTCTATTGTCACGATAGTGAGGATATGGACAAACTCCTCCATATTTGTTTCTGCTAGCGAGCTGCCTGATGCTCCTATGTCTGTCTCTGCTTGTAAAACATGTCATTTCTGACTAAGAACAGGGACATGTCTTCTGCCTGGGGCCGAGCAGGTGCCTGGTCTCCAGCAGTCCTCGGAGTGTCAATGACTTCAGGCATTTCTTTCTCCACTGGCTGCAGACGTGTGTTTGTAATGTGCTGACCAGATTGATTAGATTTTCTTTTCCTTTTGTTTCTGTTTCTTTAATTTCTGTTCTTGTTTTTAACTCTAACTATTGTATTCGACTCTGTGCGGAGTCCCTGAGTCTACTCCAGAGGGTGTACTCGCTGAGGTGAAAGACTCTGACTTGGAGGAGAATATGGTGAGCACCTTGCCAGTGCATCCCCTGAGGGTTCACATGCTTTATCCTCAGAGGTGAAGCTGCTGTTGAGATGTTCAGGCGGAGGGCTCTTCCTTGTGGAGGTTCTCTGTGTGACACTGGAGCTTACACAAGAGAAGAACAGGAATTAGTTGGAGGAGTTGGAAGAAAACTTGTGCACTGGTGGTAATCGGAGAGGTACTCATCATAGACAATAAAGAGATTGATGTCTCTCTTTGGTTGTGTTTTTCTGAAATGATGAAAAGGTAAGGATTGAGTAGGAGGGAAGCAACTCCAAGAGCAGTTAGTGATCATACATAAGCAGGAGATATGATGTCTCCACTGAGTGAATAGAAAGTACAGAGGGCAGGAAAGGTTAGTACTTTAGGAGGATGATGTGGGTTTGAGGTCTTAAAGGCAAAGGGATCCAGATGTTCTTGTGCATGAATTACAAAGGGTTACTATGCAGGTACAGCAAGTAATTAAGAAATCAAATAGAATATTTTCAATTATTAGAAAGGGAGTTGAATAAAGATGTAAAGAGATAATGTTTCAGTTATACAAGGAACTAGTAAGACCGTGTTTGGAGTGCTGTATACAGTACCAAGTAACTTTATTTGAGGAAGGATGTAAATGCATTTGAAGGTCTAAAAGACTAGTACTGTATGGGTGGGTTTTCTTATGAGGAAAGGTTAGACGGGTCAGGCTTTGTATCTGCAGGAATTTAAAAGAGGCAACTTGACTGAAACATAAGCTCCTGAGGATCCTAGCAAGGTAGATATGGTAGATTCTCTCTTATGGGAGAATCTGGGATGAGTGATCACTGTTCAAAACTAAGGAGTCATCCAATTATAACAAAGATGAGGCATTCATTTTTGGAATCTTTGAATCTCTCTTCCTGAGAAGGTGGTGGAAGCAGAATCCTTGAATATATTTTTAAGGTAGAAGGTAGATAACTTCTTGGTAATCAAGGTGGTGAAAGGTTATTGGGATAGATAGGATTATGGATTTGATTTTACAGTCAGCTGCGTTATGATCTTCTTGATTGATGAAGCGGGCTTGATGGGCTGAATGGTCTACTTTTGCTCCTGGTCCATATTATCACGAGTGGAGATAATACATATGCTACTGAGGATTGCCAGTTGGTGAGATTTGATGCACAGTGACAGAATTAGTGAGTGATAGTCCTGTGACTGCAATTTCACAACGTGAGGCATGTGCAGATTAGTACAGAATCCTGAAGTATGAACGGTCAATCAAGGGACATCTCTTGTTCAATCTGGTGTAACTGGGTTTTTAATGGTAAAGTGATGAATAAAATTTTATAACCAACAGATCTGACACCCTGAAAAATATTTTTGTATCGTAGAGTCTGTTAAATGATTAATTCATCATTTTCATTCAGCAAGCTTTTAAAACACAGCCCATACATATATCTGAATTTTTACTTTGTTTTATGTAAAAGTTGCTCAAAGTGATTTTATTTTATTGTTTTTAGTTTTGTATTTGTTGGGTGAGTGTGAGTGCCCAGTCCAAAGTTGTTGCCACCAATCAGTTGAAGTGTTGATAGAGGTGAAATGAGTGATTGATGATCTCTCTGCAAGACCTAATTCATAGTGGCTGACCTAAAATCTGGTCCACAGTCTTATGAGGGTACTAATCCCTCCTTCTTTCTCTCTCTCTTCTTGCCCTTTACTTCACTAATGCAGAGTGTCTTGAACCTGTTTTCTATTAGTTTGTATCACCTGATGGATATTCTATAAACCATAACTGAGATATTTGTATCATCGATAGTCACAGGTGAGGTGCTGGAAGACTGGAGGTTGGCTAACGTGGTGCCACTGTTTAAGAAGGGTGGTAAGGACAAGCCAGGAACTATAGACCAGTGAGCCTGATGTCGGTGGTGGGCAAGTTGTTGGAGGGAATCCTAAGGGACAGGATGTACATGTATTTGGAAAGACAAGGATTGATGAGGGATACTGCTGAAAATGTGTTGCTGGAAAAGCGCAGCAGGTCAGGCAGCATCCAGGGAACAGGAGAATCGATGTTTCGGGCATAAGCCCTTCTTCAGGAATGAGGAAAGTATGTCCAGCAGGCTAAGATAAAAGGTAAGGAGGAGGGACTTGGGGGAAGGGCGTTGGAAATGCGATAGGTGGAAGGAGGTCAAGGTGAGGGTGATAGGCC
>NC_057714.1:12813450-12820408 GCF_004010195.1 Chiloscyllium plagiosum | reverse complement strand
TGCTGCCTGACCTGCTGCGCTTTTCCAGCAACACATTTTCAGCTCTGATCTCCAGCATCTGCAGTCCTCACTTTCTCCTCACTGATGAGGGATAGTCAACATGGTTTTGTGCATGGGAAATCATGTCTCACAAACTTGATTGAGTTTTATGAAGAAGTAACAAAGAGGTTTGATGAGGGCAGAGCAGTAGATGTGATCTATATGGACTTCAGTAAGACAGTCGACAAGGTCCCCCATGGGAGACTGATTAGCAAGGTTAGATCTCAAAGAATAAAGGGAGAACTAGCCACTTGGATACAGAATTGGCTCAAAGGTCGAAGACAGAGGGTGGTGGTGGAGGGTTGTTTTTCAGACTGGAGGCCTGTGACCAGTGGAGTGCCACAAGGATCGGTACTGGGCCCTCTACTTTTTGTCATTTACATAAATGATTTGGATGCGGGCATAAGTGGTACAGTTAGTAAGTTTGCAGATGACACCAAAATTGGAGGTGTAGTGGACAGCGAAGAGGGTTACCTCAGATTACAACAGGATCTTGACCAGATGGGCCAATGGGCTGAGAAGTGGCAGATGGAGTTTAATTCAGATAAATGCGAGGTGCTGCATTTTGGGAAAGCAAATCTTAGCAGGATTTGTACACTTAATGGTAAGGTCCTAGGGAATGTTGCTGGACAAAAAGACCTTTGAGTGCAGGTTCATAGCTCCTTGAAAGTGGAGTCGCAGGTAGATAGGATAGTGAAGAAGGCATTTGGTATGCTTTCCTTTATTGGTCAGAGTATTGAGTACAGGAGTTGGGAGGTCATGTCGCGGCTGTACAGGACATTGGTTAGGCCAATTATGGGGGCATGGATAAGGTAAATAGGCAATGTCTTTTCCCTGGGGTCAGGGAGTCCAGAACTAGAGGGCATAGGTTTAGGGTGAGAGGGGAAAGATATAAAAGAGACCTACGGGGCAACATTTTCACACAGATGGTGGTACGGGTATGAAATGAGCTGCCAGAGGAAGTGGTGGCGGCTGGTACAATTGCAACATTTAAGTGGCATTTGGACGAGTATATGAATAGGAAGGGTTTGCTGGCAGGTGGGGCTAGATTGGGTTGGGATATCTGGTCGGCATGGACAGGTTGGACTGAAGGGTCTGTTTCCATGCTGTACATCTCTATTACTCTATGACTCTAAATCAAGGGTCTACATTGTTAAATTAGTTACCCCATTCAATAAACAATTCCAGAACAAATTCTTCCCTCATCCCTGCATCCCACCTACACTATTTCTTACACATTTTATAACACTTAGAATTACATTTCTACATGTCTTTAACAATAATGTGTGCATTTACTGGAGTTTATTATTGATTAGTATGTTGTGTTCCCAGTTGATCAGACTTAGCTGACTGTGTATTTGCTGTGAATTATGTGTTGCCTGATGGTTTTTTAGCATTATTGGCCAGTGAAGTATCAACATTGATCTTTTCATCTTGTTCTTGGGAAACAGCAACTTGATTTGCTTTCTGTTTGTGATAGATGTTGCAAATTTAATGTGGGGTATCAAATGTCTCCAGGTGCTGATTCCCTTGTTCGTAGAGATTTTTGCATAACTGTTGCAATTGGACTTATTCCCCTTCAATTTAGATTTTCTATTGTAATGGATTTGTTTTGAAAATGAATCTCGATAGGATTTATCGTACCGGTTGAACACATCTTAGATAGATTAACATTAAATAGATATGCAACATCCTGCACTGACCAGAGACTGACTTTCACTTTACTGTTTAATTTCATGTATTGGAACCTTACCATCTTTCCAAGCAGAGCTTAGCTAGTCAAATCATCAATTGAACCTTCACAGTCTCATTGCGTTAAGCCCTCAACTTTACCCTCTTGTGAAATTATGGAATCATCTTCTTCAAACACCAGTTCATATTTTTATCGATCTGCAGTTATTTTTATGAGGAATCAACAAAATTTTCGAGTGCAAATACTGGGGACTAGCAAACATTTACCTTAAAATCACTGTCATGAGCTTTTCATAAGGATACTGAGAGGATAGGCTTTTTGGTATTGAATCAAAGTTTGGGGACAGAGCTTTGCTGGAACACAGTGGCTCTGAGCAATTAGAGGAGAGAAAAAGGTATAGTTCATTATTTATCAGCATCAAAAATCCCAAACACTCTTTCAAGGTGAAACAGCAGTTTACATGTTCTACGGTTAATTCAACATTACGAATCACAATCTGGCCTTAACTATATTGGAGAGACTGAGTGCAGAATGGCTGATTGCTTTGGTGAACACCTCCATTCCGTCTGCAAATGGGACCTTGAGTTGCTATTCACCCAATAAATGAATTTTTTGCTCAATTCCAACTCTGACCTCTCTTATCTGTCCTCCTACAATGGCCTATTGTAGCTGAAGCAAAATTCAAGGACCAGCGCCTTATCTTTTAATTATCCACTTTATAGCCTTCCAAATTCAACATCAAGCTCAACAACCTCAGAAATAAGAACTACCCCCATGTTTTTGTTTTCACAGTAACTGATGAAATAACTTAGCTGTGGACATTTACAAGTTAACCAGACTGATTTTATGTTTCTTTACTTATCTCAGCAATGGAGAAAGTGAGGATTGCAGATGCTGGGGATCAGAGCTTAAAAATGTGTTGCTTTTCCAGCACACTTTTTTAAGTTTTTATCTCAGCAATACCCTCTTTGGCATTATCATCCTTTTTGTCAATTAATCACTCCCACCTTTCAATCTATCACAACCCTCCTTTTTTGTTCTTTCCTTCTGCCTGCTTTGGAGTAGCTTAAGATTTATTACATCTTCATGGTGATTTATCACCATCAACGTGAAACATTAGCTCAGTTTCTCTCTCTGTAGATGTTGTCAGGCTTGCTGAGTGTTTCCAGCATGTTCAGTTTTTTTAATTCCAAAAATCTTTGAAAATATTGCTTTCTTCTGTATCTGGGTCAACTGCCTTTTGCGCTCCATATTCAAATCCCTCCAATTGGAGCCACAATACAGAAGAGTTCTTGGCAAAGTTACAAATTAAATCCCATATGACTCTGACCATGGTAAACTAACCTACGTCATTCTTCTCAAAATGTCTGCAGCCTCCGGCATACTTGACCACACCACCCTTCTCTGTTGTCTTTTTTCTGACATCCAAATAGATCAGCTTTCCCCAGCTTGCTTTCATTCTTCCATCACCAGAGTTCTCTGAGGCTTTATATCTCATTGCTATCTCATTAATATAATCCACATGTACCAATCACTTCACTACCGTCAATATGAGATGAACAGAATACATTCAGCTAAATATTGCAAATATTAAAGCCATTGTCTGCTGCTGTGACACAAACTCCATTCCCTGGTGACTGGCTCAATCCTACACCCTTGCAATTATCTTACACTGAATTTGACTGTTTGGAAATCTGTTCTCAAATTTGACCAACAATGACTTTCCAACCAAATACCTGTGCTATCACTCCAAAACATTACCCGACTCTGCCCTCACCTCACTTCATCTGAGGCTAAAACCTTCATTTATGTCTTTTTTACTTACCTCCTTAATTAATTATTCCACTGTATAGCCTCTCACATTGTGCTTTCCATAAACTGGAGGCAATCCGAAGCTCTGCTGCTAATGTCCTAACTCACACCAAATCCCTTTCACTCATCAGCCCTGTGCCCACTAGACTATTTTGGCTGCCAGCTAAGCAATGCCTCAAGTTTGAAATTTTGACCTACGTTTTCAACTCCCTCCATGTCCTTTTTCCTCCCTATAACCATCACAGTAACCACTTAAGTCCCTCTAACCTCTCTGGTCTCTGAACTCTTCCAATGCTGACCATCTGAGGATCTCCAATTTAATTGCACCATCACTGACCAGCTACCTGACTGCTCTAGAATTCCATTCATAAATGTATCCATATAATTCTGGAACCTCTTTCCTAGCTGAACCATCCATATAAATACAATGGCTACAAGAGCAGATCAGGAATTAGGAATTCTGCATAAGAAACTTAGGTTATGATACTGCTGCCTACAATGTACAAGACAGGACTCTCCATTTTCCTGGAGTTTGAGCATTCCTCAGGAAATTTGACACCATCCCGCAAAAAGCAGCTCACATGATCAGCACTCCATGTCACACCTTCAATATTGACACCTTTACAATATAATTCAGAACCCTCAACTACTATGGAATTTTTAAGGTCTGCTTCCAAAATGTGTTTTTCAAAACAGGGCTGATAGAGTCAAAAATGGCTGCAGATGTGAATTAGGTGACTGTAAAATTTAAAATCAGTGCAGACATGTTTTGCTATACTCTCTAGAGCAGGTGGAACTTGAACCTAGAGATAAAGTCCCATGAAATGTCACATCTAAAGATGAGACGGGAACTTCAACAACAGATCTTCAGAGGGGAGGAGGCAAGTCAAACTAAGCAAGACTGTTATTGCTTGTGAGCGCAAAGATACCAAAGGGCTGATGATGTTTTGGTCAACAAGAAGCCAACCCTCTGCAGATTATTTCCCAAAATGCAGATGCACTTTGTGTTTTTCTCTTTGAAGTGTTAAAAACCCGTTTCAGCTGTACAAAGAGGTGCTGCTAAAATGGAGCATGCTAAGGTGCACCAACCTGAGTTTAGTGTGCTATTAAGGTCACAGTTGAAGAACTACCTTTTACTCACCCATGTAGCATTGAGAAAGGACTCTCTGATTCTGAGTGCCAGCAGTCAGCTAGCGAGCAAGACAATCAAAAGGAAACAGGGCAACAAAATGACTCTGTCTCAATCTGAATGTTGGAATTCAGTCATGGCAAAAAGGCATCAAAACAACAGAATCTCAAACAACCTACAAAACTAAGAATCTTGAAATCAACTACAAACCAAATGTAAACATACCTGGATAACCCTCACTGCAATGGCCACAAATCTCAACTATCCACTCTTCACTGTGAATTCAGAGACTGCATATCCTTTC
The DNA here is from genome assembly GCF_004010195.1 of Chiloscyllium plagiosum. Taxonomy (NCBI): domain Eukaryota; kingdom Metazoa; phylum Chordata; class Chondrichthyes; order Orectolobiformes; family Hemiscylliidae; genus Chiloscyllium; species Chiloscyllium plagiosum. The sequence goes on along the minus strand of NC_057714.1, from coordinate 12,815,431 downwards.
TGTTAAAAATTATTTTTGTACTCATCCTTAAATTTTAATCTGAGTGTATTTTGTAATTAATTGACAGGCCTGATAAAATTGTCTCTTTTTAAAAACTTATTGGAGTTTGTGTACCTTTGGTGTCTGGGAGATAAAGAGGAAATACTGAAAATGCTAAGCCTGAAAATGGTGGCTGTGTAGGTGAAGATCTCTGCGGCACTGGAAACGTTATTAGTGCAACTTCACAGAACTACCAAGGTAAAGACTGAGGAGCGACTTAACTATTATCAGCTTTGAACTCCCTTTCACCAGTCGTGGGCTGACTATCTGCCTGTCTCGTGTCAATATCTTGAATTTGTGTTAATTTCCATAGCTGCACATACTGCATACTCGGCAGGAGTCAATAGTGTTTGGTTTCCATTCAAAATATGTGGAGAAGAGCAATTTTTTGATGGACAGAATGTACTACTTAGTGTTCTGCTTACAGTCAACACAACACTCAGTCTATGCAAAATAATATCAATAACAATTTGTGCTGCCCATGAGTACACAACACAAGGTTCTATTGTGGCTACTTGGGAATGTTTGATGGGGACATTATACACCATGCTCTCTAAATCCTAGATTACGATTGACGGATTGATCTTCTGGCAAAACATCAGAAATTATTGTCAGCTGGCAAAGTCATTAAAGTAGTAGTGACTGGCTGCTGTCTCAGACTTTAAGAACAAAGAAGGAAGATCAACAACAGTGCAGAGCTTGTGACTTGGTGCTTCCACAGTAGCAAGATGAGTGGAATCTTTAGCTGTGCCTTTCATTAACTATAGCAGGACCTGAGGAACTGTGAACACTTCCCATTGCACTTCAATGAATCCATTTCCATGACACCATAGCTAAGCTGATTGTGTGCATGGTTTTTAAAAACATAACTAAAGCAGATCTTCTTGGCCATTTGGCCTCTTAAAGAGGGAATAAGAGGGCAGTATATCTACAATGAATTAAAAAGGTATATGCTTGAAAAACTGATTTCCACCACAACTGATGATGCACCAGCTGTGCTTGGCACAAACCTGGGCTTTATTGCAGTTTGCAAAATGATCCTGATTTCCCCACTTTTGTCTGTTACCAGTGTATAATCCAGTAGCAAGCATCAGCATAAAGCTATGTATCTTTTCACATGCAGTGGAAGTTGTTGTTATGAATGTAAACTTGTTTCAAGCAACAGCCCTTCAGCACCACATATTTCAGCCCTTACTCAACAAACCATTGCTGCTTACGGTGAACTAATGCCCCATGCTGATGTGAGATAGTTAGGTCAAGTAGCTTGACACCATCTAGGAAAAAGCAGCCAATTTTTGGCATTGCTTTGTGTGTGGGAAATTATGTCTCACAAACTTGACTGAGTTTTTTGAAGAAGTAACAAAGAAGATTGATGAGGGCAGGGCGGTGGATGTGATCTGTATGGACTTCAGTAAGGCGTTCGACAAGGTTCCCCATGGGAGACTGATTAGCAAGGTTAGATCTCATGGAGTACAGGGAGAACTAGCCATTTGGATACAGAACTGGCTCAAAGGTAGAGGGTAGTCGTGGAGGGTTGTTTTTCAGACTGGAGGCCTGTGACCAGCGGAGTGCCACAAGGATCGGTACTGGGTCCACTGCTTTTTGTCATTTACATAAATGATTTGGATGCGAGCATAAGAGATACAGTTAGTAAGTTTGCAGATGACACCAAAATTGGAGGTGTAGTGGACAGCGAAGAGGGTTTCCTCAGATTACAACAGGATCTGGACCAGATGGGCCAATGGACTGAGAAGTGGCAGATGGAGTTTAATTCAGATAAATGTGAGGTGCTGCATCTTGGGAAAGCAAATCTTAGCAGGACTTACACACTTCATGTTAAGTCCTAGGGAGTGTTGCTGAACAAAGAGACCTTTGAGTGCAGGTTCATAGCTCCTTGAAAGTGGAGTCACAGGTAGATAGGATAGTGAAGAAGGCGTTTGGT
>NC_057714.1:12789884-12813410 GCF_004010195.1 Chiloscyllium plagiosum | reverse complement strand
TCTTTTCCCTGGGGTCGGGGAGTCCAGAACTAGAGGGCATAGGTTTAGGGTGAGAGGGGAAAGATATTAAAAAGACCTAAGGGGCAACTTTTTCACGCAGAGGGTGGTGCGTGTATGGAATGAGCTGCCAGAGGAAGTGGTGGAGGCTGGTACAATTGCAACATTTAAGAGGCATTTGGATGGGTGTATGAATAGAAAGGGTTTGGAGGGATATGGGCCGCGTGCCGGCAGGTGGGACTAGATTGGGTTGGGATATCTGGTCGACATGGATGGTTTGGACCAAAGGGTCTGTTTCCATGCTGTACATCTCTATGACTCTATGACTCTCCAAACATCCAATCTCTCCACTACCGACACTCAGTAGCAGCAGTGTGCACCATCTACAAGATGCACTGCAGAAATTCACCAAAGATTGTTAGTCAACACCTTCCAAACCCACAGCCACTCCCATCTAGAAGGATAATGGCAGCAAATACATAGGAAGACCACCACCTGCAGGTTCCCTTCCTGTACTCACCACTCTGACTTGGAAATATACCACCATTCCTCCAGTGGTCGGTGAATCAAAGTCTTGGAACCCCCTGTTGTAAGGTATTGCGGGTCTACCATGATAAGGATTGCAGTGGTTCAAGAAGGCAGCTCACCAACACCTTCTCAAGGGCAAGTAGGAACAGGGAAAAAAGGCTTAGCCCAGCCAGTGACACCCATGTCCCATGAGTGAAAAGAAAAGTTGGCGAAACATCCAGCAAAGAGTTTTACATCTGATATCCGAGATCATCGCTTTTCTTAACTAAAGGAATGAAGTATGTTGTGAGCAATCAGACAATGTGTGGTTTCTCGACTATGGTTACCTTACAGATGAAATGTCAAACCTATATGAGCTGAACCATGAACTGCAGGAAAATGACAGAGACCTAACACATATGTAAATTGAAACTGGATCCGGAGTCCTCCTAATTAAAAAAATAAAATTCTGCTCTGCTTCCCAATTCGGGAGAAAAGAAATTTTTTAAAAATCAAACACAGAAAGAAGTCTGGAACACCTCTCCTGCGGATGTTAGCAGAGGAATTCAACTGGAAATTTCAGGAATTAGGTACGATGGAACATGCCATTATGTTTGTTTCAAATCTATTCCTTCAAGTATATATTGGTGAGATGGCGATCAAATTCCATCAGGTGTTTGATTTACAAAGTGGAATACATATGGACACAGTTATTCTGTAAAAAGATATTCAGCTGAAAATAAGATCAAAGGAAATTGACTTCTGGGGACTCAGAAACAGAGAAAAATATTCTTATTCTATGTTTTTAAAGCTTATTTTGTCTAGTTCCTCCTTAAAACAACTCCAAGCAGAATGTTATGTATGTATTTGCCCAGGTATCCCACAATACCGAAGTGGTCAAATCACCATGAACACAAGTCTGTACCAATGCAAAACAGACCCAACTTTATTAGGAAACGAAGTTACAATAACCTTACTAAACACACTCTTTCTAATCCCAATCAGCCTTAAGTCTACAATACTTCCTGAATATCTTGTAGATTTGCACAGTTGCCCCCTTTCTCTCTCACTGTCTCTGTGGGACCACAAAGCTGCTTTCTCTGTACCTCTCAGTGGGTCTGTGCTGCTTGAAAAAAATTTGAGACTACTGGTATAGGGGGGGTCTTCAGGAGGTTGGCTCACTGCCACATGCAATGAACAAATGTTTTAAAAATTAAGAATCTAGAAATTCTGGGCACCAACAAGGTTCAAAGCAGAAATTCAGTTAAAGCAGAAAACTGCGGTTTGAAAACATTTACGATGTAGGGAGAAGAAAAAGCACATTGAAAGCCTTTCTCCCAGTTTCACCCAGATATTGTCACTCACCAGAAAACATCTTGGCTAATCCCTGATCCATTTGCCATTACAATTAGACTCAGCAATGCCAGGTGTTGCTCAACTACAAATTCAAATGCCGAGTTTATACATAAATACAGAGCCTCAGCAACACCCTCATCCCTTCCTCTCCCTATGCACAGCTCGCTGTCTCAGTCATGGCCCTCAACTTTATACCTTCGCCCTTCCTACCACAGTAGCAACAGTGTGCATCATTTACAAGACGCACTGCAGAGGTTCACCAAGTCTCTTTTGATAGTACGTTCCAGACCCACAATCACTACTATATGGAAGGACAAGGGCAGCAGATAGAAGGGAAAACCACCATCCACAAGTTTCCTTCTAAGCCCCTCACCATCCTGGAAATACATAACTGCTCCTTCAATGTGACTGGGTTAAATGCCTGGCACTCCCTCGCTAGTAGCATTGTAAGTGTATCCTATACCAAATGGACTGCAGCAGTTCACCATCACCTTCTCAAGGGCAACTAGGAATGGGTAATATATGCTGGTCCAGTCAATGATGCCCAAATTCCCTGAATGTAAAACTAAAGAATAAAGTCTAATTAATTAATCTTAGTGATTAAAAAAGTTCCAAACCCTATCAATATATTTTGGTTGAAAGAATCATTTATTAATATGTGACTCCATTGTGACTGCTAGTGCCTGGGACAAATTAAATAAAATTTTTTTTTTGTTTTCCAGAGAGGGGTCACATTGCCAAAACTCAAATCTTAAAACTGAACCCCAGCTTAATTGCAAAGTGATGCATGTGGAATGAAATCTTACTGAGTTAAATCAAGGTAAAGAAAACTCCTGTTGTGGTGATGTCATCATCTATTCTGCTGGCGGAATGGGAAAGCCAATAGTTATAGATTCATAGAGTCATAGAGATGTACAGCATGGAAACAGACCCTTCGATCTAACTTGTCCATGCCGACCAGATATCCCAACCCAATCTAGTCCCATCTGCCAGCACCCGACCCATATCCCTCTAAACCCTTCCTATTCATATACCCATCCAGATGCCTCTTAAATGTTGCAATTGTACCAGCCTCCATCACTTCTCCTGCAGCTCATTCCATACACATACCCAGGAGGAACATTGCACTGCCTTCACTGCCATCCCTCTAAAGCTAACTTTTATTTTAAAAAAAACTGGGTCTAAAGAATACAACAAGCAAAATTCAGCACTTACCTACTTACCACAACAGATGTTATTATTAGGACAAGATAACAGATGTTATCTTTGTTAAGCAACACTCCCTAGGACTTACCATTAAGTGTATAAGTCCTGCTAAAATTTGCTTTCCCAAAATGCAGCACCTCATATGTATCGAAATTAAACTCCTCAACCCATCGGCCCATCTGATCAAGATCCCTTTGTAATCTGAGGTGACCTTCTTCGCTGTCCACTACACCTCCAATTTTGGTGTAATCAGCAAACTTACTAACCTCTTATGCTCACACCCAAATCATTTATATAAATATTGAAAAGTATTGGACCCAGCACTGATCCTTGTGGCACTCTACTGGTCACAGGCCTCCACCACCATCCTCTGTCTTCTACCTTTGAGCCAGTTCTGTATCCAAATGGCAAGTTCTCCCTGTATTCAATGAGATGTAACCTTGCTCACCAATCTCCCAAGGGGAACCTTGTCGAACGCCTTACTGGTCACAGGCCTCCACCACCATCCTCTGTCTTCTACCTTTGAGCCAGTTCTGTATCCAAATGGCAAGTACTCCCTGTATTCAATGAGATGTAACCTTGCTCACCAATCTCCCAAGGGGGAACCTTGTCGAACGCCTTACTGAAGTCCATATAGATCACATCCACTGCTCTGTCCTCATCAAACTTCCAGATTGGTAGATCCAGTTGAGCCAAATCTGTGCATGCTTATCATGTGACTGTGCCAGACAATAGAAGAGAATCACAGGTAAACATTAATCACTGGATGGCTGGATGCATTCATAAACAGGCACACTGTTTTCTTTGTGGCAACTGTGTGACAGTTATGGCAGTAATGGCAAATGATTGGCTGCAAAATAGGCAGACATCCAGCAAATGAATTGCAATTCCGAGAAACATGAGGTTATACAGTTTGATAGAAGAAATATGAACTGACAACACAGACTGAAATGATACAACTTTGAGTGAAGCACAGGAGCAGAGGGACTGAAGATTTCAAGTTGCACGATTCTCTGAAAGTGGCCAGGTAAATTCAAACAGTTGTTAAGAAGGCTTATAGGATCCTTGGGTTTATAAATAGAGGCATAGTGTATAAAAGCATGGAAATGATGCTAAACCTCCACAAATCTTGGTCAGACCACATTTGGAGTATTGTGTTCAGTTCTGGGTAACTTATCTCAGGAAGGATGTTAAACCTCTGGAAAAAGTGTGAGGGAGATGTACGAGAATGACACCAGGAATGAGGGATTTTGGGGACAAGGAAAGATTAGAGAAATTGGGTACTTGGTGACAGGAGGCTGGTGGCGGATGGGTGTGTTATCCTGCCCTTCAGGAACAATGGCAGGAGCAGCAAGGTCGTTCTCCTGGTATTCAGGGCAGGAGGCAGCAGCAGCAAAGCTCCTCCAGTGATTATGGATGGCAGACTCTGCAAGATGCCGGCGCATGTTCAGCCAAAAGAAAACAGTGTCTGCCTGCTTATGAATGTGTCCAGCGTGGGTATGGAGGATGCACGGCATGGCATGAAGAAACTGATGGCCCAGTGGAGCCAGGGACTCTTGGTTCTGGGACAAATGTCAGCGAAGCCGGGCCCAGCAGTGAAGAGTTGGTGCCTAAAGTGGGGCAATCCTATTTTGGTGGGTCTGGTGTAGGCGGCAGTGAGGCAGCGGAGGTCTCTCTTAAGGCTAGGGCCCGGCATGGCCTAGGTCTGAAAGACTATATTCTGAACTTCTTACTACTATTTTTTATAATTTGTTCCTATGACCTATAATGCTGGACCATTTATTTTCCTACATTTCTAATTATTTTGTTTCCTAAGAATTTGATCTTCGATGTCTGTACATCGTTGGGGCTAAGATGGCGCTGTAAGCAGTGAACTGTAAACTTTTCACTGTACTCATTTGAGTGCGTGACGATAAAGCTAATTCAATTCAATTATTCTCCTTGGATCAGAGAAGATTAAAAGGTGACCTTATTGAGGTGTTCAAATTATGTAAAGAAGGATATTCTGTTTCCACTAGTTGGTATGTCAGTAACTAGAGGTCACAATTTCAAGATTGTCAGCAAGACAGCGAGGAGTAAGATGAGGAGAAACCTCTTATTAGGGTTTGGAATGCTCTGCCTGGGTGAGTGGTGGAGGTGGATTCCACCAGAAATTTCAAAAGAGAGCTGGATATATATTTGAAAATGATGAATTCAGAGAGTTACGGAGATAGGGCTAGAGAAGGGGACTAGTTGAGTCGCTCTTTTGGGAGCTGATACTGACACATTGGGCCAAATTATCTCATTCCATACTGCAAACTTTGATGGTTCAATTATTCTATTGATTGTAAATAGCTGACAGCCCAGCACTGACCTCTGCTCATTTAAATATGATTATGATTACATTCCTTACAGTATGGAAAAAACCCTTCGGCACATGACCCTCCAAAGAGTAACCCACCCAGCCCCATTCCCCTACATTTACTCTTGACGAATGCACCTAACACTATGGGCAATTTAGCATGGCCAATTCACCTGACCTGCACAACTTTGAATTGTGGGAGGAAACCCACGCAGACACGGGGAGAGTGTGCAAACTCCACCCAAGGTGGGAATCGAACCTGGGTCCCTGGTGCTGTGAGGCAATAGTGCTAAACACTGAGCCACCGTGCCACATAATATCTACTTTATGACTACATTTTTTTCCATCCCATGCATCCTCCATACACATTTTTCCCAATAACTACAAAGTTAATTGACTGGTAATCCAGCAGCGCAGACTAATGGCCTGTGGACATGGGTTCAATATCCCATGGCAGCCTCTGGAACCTGAATCCAATTGATTAACAAATCTGAAATGATAAATTAGTCCCAGAAACACTGACAGTGGAACTATCAGATTCCCTCCTTCTGTACTGTACATTCCATAAGTGCATTTGAATCTAGGAGAATGATATCCACAAGTGAAGAGATCTATTTTTAAATTAAGCTTGCCACAAACCAACAAAGGAGATGGGTTAATGACAGAGGGGAGCCATTTCATCCTTCCTCACCCTGGACTTAGCAATTTAGTGACCCATGTGGAACCATAACAAACCGGGGAGACAACTTGCAGACTGGGTGTAACAACAGTGCTTTCTTCAACAAAAATGCATCGCAACAATTCACCCAGGCTCCTCAGACAGCACCACCCGAACCCACAAGCCTCTACTATCGAGATGAGGAAAGGTAGCTGATCCATGGGAATACCACCATGCAATTCAGACTTGCATCAATATCGCCATTCCTTCAAAATCCTGAAATTCTCTGAACAAAACTGTGGGTGTACCAACACCGCACGGACACCAGAGGTTCAAGATAGCAAATAACAACCACCTTAAGAGTAATTAAGGATGGACAAAAGATGCTGGCCTAGCGAACCACAATCTAATGAATGGATGAACATAAAAAGCTCCTGAAAATGTATCTCCTTTATCTGAGATTTTGGCTAACTGTCTTAAAAACCCTTTAAGTAGCTCAATGTAATTGATCCTACGGAAAACCTTGTGATGTTTCAGTGTGCACGGTTGCCATATAAATGTAAGTTGTTTTATTATCGTTGGTTACTTTGCAGTGATGAGGCGATTAGGAGAAAGTGAGGACTGCAGATGCTGGAGATGAGAGCTTAAAAATGTGTTGCTGGAAAATCGCAGCAGGTCAGGCAGCATCAGAGGAGCAGGAGAATCGACGTTTCGGTCTTATGCTGCCTGACCTGCTGCGCTTTTCCAGCAATGACAGATGAAGCGATGACAGGTTACATGCTCCTTTTAGGTTTCATGGGCACTTTAAAGGGGACTTTTTTTTAAGGAGAACTTTGTTCGTTAAACCTTTTCTTTTAATTTGGCTAAGTAGTACGAAAATATAAGACAGCATGATTCCCCCCCCATTACAGTTAGGATAATGCCCAATGATGCCATGGACATTTTTTGACTGCAACTGCGTCCTCTTGCGCACCTGCAGAACAAACGCGGGCGAGATATTTGCCTAACGCCTTTCTTTGTAGGATTAAAATGGAAGGCCGTGTCCCCTTTAAGTGTCCGAGTGCAGCATCTCTGTTCAGAGGACGTTATGACTTAACCGAGCAAATTCCCAATCGGTTCTCCCCAGCCCACCTCGTCCCCAACAGCTATGGCAGGGTAGCGCCCGAAATCCCCGTATTCTCTTTGTGATGCCTGTGATCTTTTTTGTTTTTTGCAAAAATAAAAAGAATAGGTTTCACGCAAACGGCTCGGAGACACACAAAGGGGCAGGACTGGACCCTTTTAACTGGTGCATAGGAAAATCGAGCGAATGCTGAGGTGTCGGACGCCTTTTGAATTTAAATCTAAGAGAGGGGCTTTTGATTCTGTCTTGTCTCCCTCTCTTTCCTGATTCGTGCCGGTGATAAATCTTTAAGCACGGTTTTGACGTAGGAGGCAGCAGTTGTGTGAGTGAGTGTGTGTGTGTGTGTGTGTGGTGGGAGGGGGAGGAGGCTGACGTGCAAGTCGGTGGTTAATACACCGAAGCTGCGTCTCGCACGTCGAGTGTGGAGCCGCGAGTGCAGAGGACAACTTGCCCCGGACGGTGAAGAGCCGCAATGAGGAGCGCCCGGAGCCCGCCGCCGAGCTGACCCTGCAGCGCACCAAGAGACATCCTATCTCCTCACGACCCTGTCACAGATCGGGGCTGGGCCGGGCCGGAGCTTGCTTCGCCTTTATTATTTTTTTCTCTCTTGAAAACCTTGGATTTTGTTTTTTTTTTCGCAAGATCTGGAGAGAGAGAGAGAGAACATCCGAGCCACAAAAAGAAATATTTTCATCTGTTGCCACACTCTCTGCGAATCGATACTTTTTTTTTTCTTTTTTGAGCCGAGGGACTTTTCCTTATTCTATTGATGGGGCTTTTCCTTTAAAGAAATGATTTTATTCCAACGTGCATGAGCTGCGTCAAACAGCATTTTTTCCCCACCACCCATTTGGTTCCTCGCGTCCGACTGCTTTGGAATACGGTTGTATTTCTCCCGAAGGAAAACTCTTGTCAAGATTCACCAAGAGATGGCTACCCTGCTCCGGAAGATTGGTCTGATTCGCCTCCACGACCGAGACACGGACGGTGCGAAACACCAGGGCTCCCGCAAGGCGCCCAAAAGCCAGAAAAACGCCAGCAAGCAGTGCAACTCGAGCAACGAGAGCATCCTGCTCCAGTCTGACCACCACCACCATCACTATCATAACAACCATCAGCAGCAACACAGCCACAAGAGGTCTGAGCAACCACCCCCCTCCATCAAGGACAGCAACAAGGACAAACAGCAGGCCGGCAGCAAGGTGCCCCCGGCCGGCAGCAGCAGCAGCAGCAGCTCCATCCCCGGGCAACCCCCCAACAAGCAGCACTGCGCTCAGGTCCGCAGCCGCAGGCTCATGAAGGAGCTGCAGGACATCCGCAAGCTGACGGATCACTTCATCAGCGTGGAGCTGGTGGAGGACAACCTCTTCGAGTGGAACGTCAAGCTGCTGCAGGTGGACAAGGACTCGGCGCTGTGGCAGGACATGAAGGAGACGAGCACCGAGTGCATCCTGCTCAACCTCAACTTCCCGGATAACTTCCCCTTCTCGCCGCCCTTCATGAGGGTGCTGAGCCCCCGGCTGGAGAACGGCTACGTGCTGGACGGAGGCGCGATCTGCATGGAGCTGCTGACCCCGCGGGGTTGGTCCAGCGCCTACACTGTGGAGGCAGTCATGAGGCAGTTTGCAGCCAGCCTAGTCAAGGGACAGGTAAGGATTGGCACACATCTATCTCTCCCTGCAATCAACAACACGTATAGTTGTAATAGATACACGGAAAACCAACGAAACCGACCATTTCCACACTTTCACTTTGCCCAGTTACACGCATGTACATCTTACATTAAAACATTCGTTGTAATACTCAGTGCATTACTGTTTATCAGCCTTCAGACTTGCAGATGTGAGTATTAACCTCATGCCAGGTATAGGTTTGCCAGATGCCCACATGCAAGCTCAGTCATGTAAAGATATTGATGATTTTAGTAGGAAGCAACCAGGTCTTGCTTCAAAATGCAGACATAAGAATGAACACTGTGACAATGTTATTATTTTATAATTTGTTTTACTTTGAGGATGCCAGTGCAAGAAGCTTACTTGATCTAGGAATTAACGTAATTTTATAATTTAACAATGATCGAGGAGTGAATGCAAATGTTTTTCATACAGATGATTTAATATGTCCAAACTCACCAATTATAAATACAATTGCTCACTATAAGTGATTAAAATATTCCCTGTTACATGCTCTCTATTTTTGCAATGTGTTAAGAAAGGCTGAATCTAATATAGTTTGACAGGTGTGTCATTTGGCACACATCATTTTATTTCTCTCTCTAAATTCCACTGCCTATTTAGTTCACTCTGTTCCTTTAGAAAACACCTCAATCCTTTCTTCAGTTGAGTTTTTGTTTATCCTGTATAACAACATCTTCCCCAGGGACCCTGCATTCACCTATCAGTGAACCATCTTGAGTGTCTTGTGCTTATGGTGCAGACTGTGTTGTGGTAGTACCAGTGGGGGAAAAAGACACACAATTTCCAGTCTATCTCAAAGTAAAGAAAACCTACATTGAAATGGAAAGATGTTGGTCATAGTTTTCTGTTATATCAGCCCAAGTTACAAAAGTTTTATCGCACATGTATAATTAGATTCATACACATGAAAATCTTATTCTTTCCTGCTATTTAATAAATATTTGAATGTTATCTTAATTAAAACCCATGTATACCATAGGGTGACACACTAGTCCAACAGAAGTCAAAAGTAGGGTTACCATTGTTGTTAGCCATTTTTAGCCAGTGACATTTTTTCCCACTGAACTCAACAATGTTATCCAGTTTAACTTTGGGATACTTGTAACTGAAATTTCTGAGGACACACAAGTGACCAGGTGTAAAATATGACATTCTGGCAAAAACTAATCAGATAGCATTTAAGTTTACCAGTTAATTGATAGGATGTGGCAAATGCCAGTTAGAATTTGATGTGGATGATTGATGTCAATTTTTCAACATCTTGGAACTAAAAAAAAGTCCTCATTTACTATGCTAAATCAGCATTTAATGTAAGCTTGTGCATCACCTCATGGGATTTGGAACAGTACATACCAAGTAAAATTACAGGTAGATTGATATACAGATACAATTTTATCTAGTTACATTTTATCTAGAAAAGCAAGGATCCCTTTCAGCACAACAGTTAGTTGCCTTACTATTCTAGATCTCATAACACTGTTTCATCAAATTCAGTATGAATGTTAAAACTGCACCTAGCCTCATCTGACGACAGCTAAGGTGTATGGAGATGGGTGGAGGTGGGTACTGCAGATGCTGGAGATTAGAGTCGAGATAAGAGTGGTGCTGGAAAAGCACAGCAGGTCAGGCAGCATCTGAGGAATGAGGGGACCAGAATGGGACCAAATAGCATGATTGTTTTATTTAAGATTCATAGGCCATAGATAAATTGTTGGCCAGATGCTGCTGTCATGTTCAATTTTCATGCAAAACTGTTTGATTCTAATTTGATTGTGACAAGAGACCATGTGATGGAATTGTTCTGCTGCCCTATAACCACTGATAATAACTACTGAAAGCAGCAGGAAAAGGGTATTTGGACAAAGGAGTGTAGAGTTTATTTTATCTATTATCCACTTTTCCAAAAAAAATTTGTGTCTTGAATTGTTCAGATTGTTTTCCCAAAATTAGCCATGAAATGTTACCATATTACCATACTAACAGAAGTGAAGTCCTACATTCAGCTAATAGTTGAATCATCCGAGAGAGAGAGAGAGAAAGAAAGACGGTGGAATTTGTTGCAAGTAAATTGGTCTGGTCAAATGTCCTTCTATTTACCAACAGTTAGAGTGGAGGAAGAAACAGTTGAAATATGTGGTGCTGGAAAAGCAAAGCGGGTCAGGCAGCATCGGAGAAGCAGGTGAGTTGATGTTTCGGGCATAAGCCCTTCATCAGGAATTCCTGATGAAGGGCTTATGTCTGAAGTGTCAACACTCCTGCTCCTTGGAAGCTGCCTGACCTGCTGTACTTTTCTAGCACCACACTTTTCGACACTGACTCTCCAGCATCTGCAGTCCTCTCTTTCTCGAAGAAACATGGTTAACATGCAAGGTTCTTTCATCCAAAGTAGAAAATGTTAGAAACAGATATTTAAGCAAGTATAAAGGCAGAGAAAGGGAGCAGACGAGAAAACAAAGATCTGTTAGCTGAACTTGCTGAATTTCTCCAGAGTTTTCTATTTAATTTCAGATTTCAGCATCCACAGTATTTGGCTTTAAACATAAGTCTGTGACAATGTCAACTGCAGACATGACCAGTCGGAATGGTGGCACCCACAATCCCTCATTGGGACATACCTGACTGACTGTGTGAGCCCAACCACTTACCTAGGTTGTGGGACCTCCTTCCTGGTGACTCCTGCTGACCAACTGCAGTGCCAAGAGCAACCACCGCTCCCAGTTGTGCTATTGAAACTGAAGAGTTTGCAGCTCTTTGGTGGAAAGCTATTGGAGGCGGCATCTGCATTGTTAAAGTGGCTGAAACCCTTCTACTATTGTCTGATGACCTTGACACGTATCATAGCTTCTGAAAATAACCATTAATGGTTTGCTACTAGTTTTCGGGTTGACCATTAGGACTTTCACCACTGCCATGTAATGTTGCTCATGGTTTTGTTTTCTATTCAAGTCCTGTTCCTTGAAGCCAGCGGGAGTTCCTACTCTGATCACTAACTCACTTGGAGACTGCTGTATTGTCACTGATGCCCTTTTTAGTTGAAGTATTGAGCTGAGGCTCCACCTGCGTTTTCTGAGGTGGTATGATTTGAAGAGAACTGTTCTGAGTATCCTCAGAATCATAATGTAAATCTTAACTACTAAAAGTAAGAGCACTGGTTATTCTTGTTATTCTGCTGTGCACAAATAGATGCAAAATTTACCAACAATAATATCACATGGCAATGCAAATATGCTTTAAATTGACCTGCTTTTCTCTTTGAACTCCTTGGAGGTTTTGCCACTATTTCGTTTCTTAAAAGTGCAGTGCAGTTTAATAGCTTTTGATTTTTTTTCTGTAATTCCACGCTTTCTCAGTAAGTACTAATATATTCAGGGAATTAGTTGTGGCTTAATTGTGAGGAGCATATGAGTTAACATATGCACAGCTAAATTACAAAAAACAATGAAGCACAGCTGGTTAATGGGCGTGTCTACCAATGTTAATGTGACTCCCTTGCATCATCAGGATTAGAAACTCGGCTATTCAATTCCTGCAAATATTTCAACAATATTCCCTGCTTAAAGAATAACATTTTAAATTCAAGACAAAATTATTGAATAGAAGAACGTTAAAATTCATAACTACTTGGAGCTGTTTTTAAAAGGGTGCTAATGGTGTAAGTACTCCATTTAATGTTTTATGATCAAATATAGTACCTTAAAGAAGCATTTACTACCACAGTGGTGAGGCAGAATGAGCTTGAGTTATAAAATACAAATCTAACATTACAATTTTCATTGGAGAAGCATAGAATAAGGCACTTAAAATTAATCACCTTAAATTGATTAAATGTGGAAAAATCATGAGACACTAGTTGGATCATATTCTAGTTAATTAAATAAAAACAAGAAATAATGTTTGTGGGTAACCTAATGGTACAGGTATTGCAGCACTTACCTCAACCAGAAGCTACTGAATTAAAGTCAAAAAATGACTACATCTGCCTCATTATCAGAAGGTACTGAAGTAATGTCACAGGAATAGCTCATCTGCCTTCTATTTAGATAATTACGCATTTGAATCTTCGGCAGTAGTACAAATTGGCCTGCATCTGATAGTGAGCATGTCTCTAGTTCTGAGTGAGGTAGCTCAGTGAAATTATTTGCGATGTAATGGGACTTTGTTTTGTACTGGAGCAGAATGAAATATCTGGCAAAATTTATCCATAAAATAATGTAAAATAGAATGAAATGTAACCTAATAGCATAATGGCTGTATATAGGAAAAGATTTTGTTAAATTATTAGCTTCAATGTCACTATGAACAATAATGCTATCTTAGGACTAAAGGTCTGTTTATTCAACATGATAAATAATAGCGTTACTAGTCATATTTAAATTTTGATTGACTTTATCATGAGACTGTATTTCTAAAGTATCTTGAAGCTCTCTTCATTCTCTTGCTCAGTAATCAATTAGTTTGGTACCCATCAGATCAGAGAGTTCATGTACAAATGTTATATATACCAATGATGTTGATTACAGCAACATTATGTCTATTAGGGAACTGAGGCCTAGGCACTGTCAATTTAGTCATAGAGATCTACAGCATCAAGTTCATTCTGTCCACACCAGTCTAAAACAGGCCACCAAACTATTCTAATTTAAAATTACTATTGTAGATTCTTGACTGCACTGCACTTCTACATCTGTGCATGCCTTTAACTCTCCCACAAATAGCATAGCAAAGATAATGCATATTGTCATTTTATTTTTTTAGAGAGGGGGGTAGGAATAGATACCACATTGCATCAGCTAAACTATAAAGTTGCCGTAATTAGTGTTGTCAGTTGTGAGCTGCACTTCGTCTAATGCAAATTAGCAATCCACTAAAATGGTTGATCAAGTCACATGACAATGAGAAAGCCAATTCAGTTCCTTCATCCCTCTGCAATGCCTGGTTCTTTTTAAGACAGTAACGTTCTTCCTCTAATAAGCATATTAAATATTTACAGCACGGGAGGTTTTAAAAATTTCATTTTAATCTCCACATGCATAACGTAATGCACTATATTTCACTTCCTGAGATGGTTAGAATGATCTCTTTTATAAACAAAAGCAGCTTGAGATTTTGCATGTGGCTAGTTTTTTAAAACCATGAGAATACAGGTTGAAACAAAATACCCCCATCCTACCTCTTCACCATTATGAATACAGTATTTTTGCAATTAAGGCATATGGACAGAGGTCAGATGTGTAGAAACAATTTCATATGTATTGAAGGATGCAGGAATTGAGTGGTGCAATGGGTTAGAAGACTTATTTTATCTTTTTCTTATTCATACATGCAATGTGAACACCACTGGCAGGATCAGCATTTATTAATGTTAATTCCAAACCAGAGTAAAGTGCCTTTAAACTGTCTGCTGGTACTAATAAAGTAATGCTACAGTTATTTATTCAAAAAACACATTCACAACTCAAAGGCTAAATTGCAGCGTAGCTGACTTTCAAGAAATTATGTCTCGACTTAAATAATTAGGTTAAAAACAGGCAAATGTGTAACATTGCAACAAAAATAGACAAATTCAGCAGAATATTGAAGGAAGGATAATGTTGAATTAAAAATATATTAATTTTACAAGTCAGTACATCTTGTCTACATTACAGGCAATGGGTATTTTGAATTAATCATTTAAGTACTTCATTGAGGACCCAAATCATATAACAAATTGAGCTGCACCAGTTCCTTTCCATTTTGATCTTACAGGGTCAAATCTATACAAATTTCCGAATTGCCTTGATTGTTCGGGGTATGGAATCAATTTTGAAAATGTTTATAGAATAGGTTTTCAAAACTTATTACAAATATTAACTCTTCTTGTTTGCAGAGTGAAAAGAATTGGGGCATGAAAGGCAATGTTATAACTCATACTGAGGGTCTGAGGTCAAGATCAGCACACGCTTCTGCATTCTTTCACTCTGGTTGGTTTGCACAAGTATGAAGCAAGGGTGTCACACACATTCAATAAAGTGAAGGATGTAGCCAGTGTCAATCAACATGGGGCCATGGTTAGGGATTCTATAAGGGATGAGGGAATCTGAGAATCAGGAAATGAAGTGAAGGCAGGTTCAATTGAAGAATTTAAGAGAGCATTAGATGATTATTTGGATCTGAAAAAATGTGGGATAAAACAGAGGTTGATGCTAGATAATGATTAGATTACTTACAGTGTGGAAACAGGCCCTTTGGCCCAACAAGTCCACACCGACCCTCCGAAGAACAACACACCCAGACCCATTCCCCTACATATACCCCTTCACCTAATACCACGGGCAATTTAGCATGGCCAATTCACCTAACCTGCACATTTTTGGACTGTGGGAGGAAACCCACGCAGACACGGGGAGAATGTGCAAACTCCATACAGACAGTTGCCTGAGGCGGAAATTGAACCCAGGTCTTTGGCACTGTGAGGCAACAGTGCTAACCACTGTGCCACCGTGCAATGATGCTTGTTTGAAGACCTGGTACAGGCATGATGGACTGAATGGCCTCCTTCTATGCCATTACAATTCTGTGACCAAAATCAAAGTGTTGCGATATTTTTTGACTATCTCACTTCAAGTCAACATGAATATATATACATCTAGGACCTGCAAGATTATCAACTTTACCAGCGTGTAATAGCATAACTTTATGTCAAGGGTCATGATTCCTGATGAAGGGCTTTTGCCTGAAACATTGATTCTCCTGCTCCTCGGCTGTGTTTTTCCAGCACCACACTCTTCGACTCTGATCTTCAGCATCTGCAGTCCTTACCTTCCCCTAGTCGTGTATTTCATGTCTACTGAAGTCTACTTGCCTGCATTATGTTTAGAAGAATTCAATAAACTACTATTTTCCCTACATCATTCTTTGAAAAATCAATCCCTGACAATGAGTTGCCAGTCCTGCCCCTCCCTCAGCTGTGTTTCTGTGATAACTATAATCTCCCAGTCTGATGTTCCAGTCCATGCCCTGATTTTTTTTTAGATTAGATTAGATTACTTACAGTATGGAAACAGGCCCTTCGGCCCAACAAGTCCACACCGACCCGCCGAAGCGCAACCCACCCATACCCCTACATTTACCCCTTCTTATCTAACACTACGGGCAATTTAGCATGGCCAATTCACCTGACTTGCACATCTTTTGGACTGTGGGAGGAAACCGGAGCACCCGGAGGAAACCCACGCAGACACGGGGAGAACGTGCAAACTCCACACAGTCAGTCGCCTGAGGCGGGAATTGAACCCAGGTCTCTGGCGCTGTGAGGCAGCAGTGCTAACAACTGTGCCACCGTGCCGCCCATCTTCCTTAGCTGTCAGGTCCCTTGCATTGAAATACATGTAGTTTAATAACCAGTTTTCCCCCATTTCCCCCATTTCCTGTTCATTAGGAACCGCATCCCATGGCTCAGACTCCAAGCTGTCAGGTCGTCCACTTATTCCTCGTCTTGAGGCTAGAAGAAAAGAGAGCATTATTAATGAGAATGAGGGAAATAATTGGCCTTAGCTAAATGCCCTGAGGCGTACTTGCTGTTATTTTGATTCTTTCATGCCCTGTTAATTGAACACCTTTGGATATTGGTTCCCAAGTGCTCCAGAGGTATCAAATAACAACTCTGAGCAGATTGGTAAGGAAAATGCCTAGTCAGCTGTTGTGGTTGTGCTCTTGTGACGCAGTGTTACAGTGAAACCAGGCGACCTCGTTTCAAATCCCACCTGCTACAAAGGTGTGTCTGAATAGGGTGATTGAAAAATCTACATAAAATGACTGTTTATTTAGGGGAGGGCTCTTTTGGTGCAGTAGTAATGTTCCAATCTCTAGAGCAGGTAGGGTTTGAACCCAGATTTTCTGATCCAGAGGCGTTTCATAACATGTCTGAATAGGTTGATAGAAATACCCAGGGAGCAGGAGAATCGACGTTTCGGGCATAAGCCCTTCATCAGGAATGAGGTTTGGAGGCCAGTGGGCTGAGAGATAAATGGGAGAGGGGTGGGGTGGTGGGGAAGGTAGCTGAGAAAGCAATAGATGAAGGTTAGTGAGAAGCTGATAGGTCGAGGGGGAGGTGGAGCGGATAGATGGAAAAGGTGATGGACATCTTAGTGCTGAGTTGGAGGCTTGGGATTGGGATAATGTCGGGAGAGGGGAAATGAGGAAACTGGTGAAGGGAATGGTCGCAAAGGGAATGGTCACTTTGGAATGCTCCTCCCGTAAAAACGGCATCCCTTATTCCCAATTCCTCTGCCTCCACCGCATCTGTTTCCAGCATTCTGGAGAGACCATTCCCTCCGCAACTCCCTCGTCAGGTCCACGCCCCCAATCAGTCCATATCCCACTCCTGACACTTTCCCCTACAACAGCAAGAATTGCAAAACCTACCCTACGCTCTCCTCAATTCCGTCCGAGGTCCCAAAGGATCCTTCCACATTTGACAGAAATTTACCTGTACATCCACCAATGGAGACCATTCCCTCCGCAACTCCCTCGTCAGGTCCACGCCCCCAATCAGTCCATATCCCACTCCTGACACTTTCCCCTACAACAGCAAGAATTGCAAAACCTACACCTACGCTCTCCTCAATTCCGTCCGAGGTCCCAAAGATTCCTTCCACATTTGACAGAAATTTACCTGTACCTCCACCAATGTCATCTACTGCATTTGTTGCACCCGATGTGGTCTCCTCTACATCGGGGAGACAGAATGCCTCCTTGCGGATCATTTCAGAGAACATCTCTGGGACATCCACACCCACCAACCCCACTGCCCCGTGGCTGAACACTTCAACTCCCCCTCCCACTCAGTCAAGGACATGCAGGTCCTGGCCTCCTCCACCGCCAAACACTAACCACCTGACGCCTGGAGGAAGACTGCCTCATATTCCACCTTGCGACCCTGCAACCACACGGGATGAATGTGGATTTCAACAGTTTCCTCAGTTTCCCCCTACCCCCCACCAGATTATCCCAGTCCCAAGCCTCCAACTCGGCACCGCCCTCCTGGCCTGTCCACCTTTCCCTTCTATCGCTCCACTCACCCACCACCACCATGACCTACCACCTTCTCCCTCACCTTCATCTACCTATCGCTTTCCCAGCTATCTTCCCCACAACCCCACCCCCTCCCATTTATCTCTGAGCCCCTCAGCCCATAAACCTCATTCCTGATGAAGGACTTATGCCCGAAACGTCGATTCTCCTGCTCTTTGGATGCTGTCTGACCTGCTGTGCTTTCCCAGCACCACACACTCAACTCTGATCCTCAGCATCTGCAGTCCTCACTTTCTCTGAAAGAAATACCCAGACAGCCATTGATATCTGACACATGTAATCGGGAAGAATGACAGCAATGCATTTGGCAAGAATATGACAAACAACGTTTAACTTTATCAACTTCTTTGCCACAATTGTATGATCAACCCTGTTAGAAGCCTTTGAAAAATCTGTTGTTAAAGTTATTGAACTAGTTCTCAGGTCACTGGAAGTTTGCAACATCAACCAAACAAACAGTGGGTTCTGCGTTTTCCAGTCTAACTAACCCACTGATGGAAGTCAAGGAGGTCATCAACATCTGATGTAACCACTTAGTCAAGAACAGTGCTGTAGTCGGAAGGAAGTAATCCCTCATGAAGATGGATGCAGTTTAACCAATGTTGATGGTTGCCGCTTGGGCACTGCAACAAATTTTTTGTTTCTATTGACATGTAACTACTCCCTCAGCAAAGGAGGTATCTGAAATCTTGCACGGCTGTGAGAATTTTATATGACATTAGTTTGGGCACCTAATGTCAGTTCTATGATGTTGAACAGAATGCTGGAGAAACTCAGCACGTCCGGCCGTATCTATGGAGAGAGAAACATTTAACGTTTTGGGTCTGACACTTCTTCAGAACTTCTGCAGAATGCAGGTTTGTGATACCACGAATCTGCAGTGCAAAAATTAGCATGTATTGGTATTAATTGATTCTTTGGGGTAGAGTAAATTAAATATAGCGGACTCAGACCAAGTTACTCCTTGTCCTACTCATCTATCAACAACTGAGCTGCTGAATGCTAAATGCACTGTTGATGGCCACTGATCAGCTGGAAGAATTAGCACTTTTCTCAGCATTAAAATTTAAGTTTAAGAAATTCCTCAGCTGTAGAGTAAATGAGCTTAGATACGGACTCAAAAGACAAAATTCATCCTGTGCACAACATCAGCCATCTAACTCTGTTTCCTAGTGACAGATCCAATTCCTCTCCATGGCAACTGTCTGATCCTGAACAGCTTATTTGCAAACTTGGTGTCATATTTGACCCACCCTCAACTTCTGACCACACACCCACGCTATTACTAAGAGTACCTGATTACACTTGAGCATCACCTGCTGAAATCTTTGTTTCCTCCAAACATAATTATACCAATGTCATTCCGGCTTGCCTTCTATATTCTACCTTCTGGAAAAATTGGTCATCCAAAAATGTACTGTGGTATTCTTACATGCATCAGATGCTGTTCATCCAGCACTTACATGCTCACTGAGCTACAATGTCATAAAATCATACAATTCCTATAGTGTGGAAAGAGGACATTCAGCCCATCAGGTTGGCACTGACCCTCCAAAGAGCATTCCACCAAGATCCAGTCATCCATTCCTATCCTCAAATTTACTGTGTCTAATCCACCTAGCCTGCACATCCCTGGACACTGCGAGTCAATTTAGCATGGCCAATCCACCTAACCAGCACATCTTTGGACTGTAGGAGAAAACTGGAGCATCTAATGGAAACCCATGCAGACACAGGGAGAATGTGCAAACTCCCAAGGCTGGACTCAAACCTGGGTCCCTGGCTCAGTGAGGTAGCCATGCTGACCACTGAGCCACCCTGTCTGCCTGTCAGGCATCACCTCAGTTTAAAGTTCTCATTCATTTTCTCATCCTTGTTTATTAAATCCATCCATTGTCTTGTCATTCCCTACCTCTGTAACATTCTCAATGTCACAACTTTCAAAGAATGCTGCACTCATCTAATTTAGCCTTTTGGCCATTTGAAATGTTTTTATGCTGAATATCTATGACTTTTGTCACCACTGGCTTACATTTCAAATGTTGGAGAGGTGAAACTTTGGGCTGAATCTTCATTTCAAAAATGAGTGGATTGGTGGTGTGTCAGAGGTTAAAGAGCCAGATATCTTAATCAAGAATAACTAACTTTGAACTGTCGTTGGTTTTAATGGAGGCATGATGTGGAATGGGTGACTAACTTGATGGTGGGAAGCAGAAGCAGTTTGGTTATTTGAATATTATAATGAGGTTGCCTGCTTAATGTTGACTGTCATTCTATTTTGTAACAACAGGCTGTCAGGTTTTCCAACCTTCAGGAAACCCTGTCAGCTGGAAGATGACAAGGCTGACCCTGTGAAGCCTCCACAGCATTGTCTGTGGTCTCGGAGGAACAGAAGTATATTCATCAGGACAACAATGCTGCCCAGTCAATCTACTTGGCCTTACTCTCTCCCCCCATGTACAACAAATCCTCTCCCTTCCACCCAATGCACCTACCTAATCTGGGAGGCCTTGTGAAGCAGGTTCTCACTTAAGACTTATCAATTGGGCTGCCTGTGGATGGGAACTGCGTGGAAGAGAAAAGTTAAAAAAGATTGCAGTTGAGTTCTACAGGGTGTTCTTTTGAGCTCCACAACTTCACAACACCTCATCCATGCCAACTAGGTTTCCCAAACTAAACTGGTCCTCTATGTCTGTGTTTGGCCCTTATCCCTCGAGACCTTTCCTATTCATGTGCTATTCAAATGTTTTTTTCAATGTGGTAACTGTACCTGCATCTACACTTCCTTTACAGTCCATTCCACCTTCTGTGTGAAAAAGGTCAATGGTGCATCTACATGAAGAATTTTTTAAAAAGGGCAAAATAGGAACAAAATGAACATTGAAAATGGCAGACATGCTGAATAATTAGTTTGCATCAGTGGTTACAGTGGACAAACAATTGAATTGAATTTATTGTCATGTGTATCAAGGCACAGTAAAAAGCTTTGTCTTGCAAGCAATACAGGCAGATCACAGAGTTAAGTATGATAGATAAGTAAATAAAAGGTATACAATAAATAAATAATAGGTAAACAAGTAAATAAGTCAGTGTAGTAGACCCCCCCCCCTCAAAGAAACTAATATTTAATCAGGGAAGAGACTTTTTCAAAATTAACACAAGTAAAATTAGAGTAATGAGGAAAATGGTAGCATTAATGAGGTAGCAGTTCCCCAAGTGGTTTTGATTGGTTTAAGGGATATAGATGCAAATGTTACAGATGCCTTAACTATAATCTTAGAAAGCTCCCTTAATACAAACCATTCCTTTACATTATAAAACAGTACATGTCTCTCCACTGTTTAAGAAGATGACAGAAGGAAACTAGAGAATTATATACAAGTTTTTTTAAACATGTCATTGGATGTGGGCAATGCAGTCCAGGCCAGCAGTCAGTACCATCCCCAATTGCTTAGAGGACAGTTAAGAGTTGGGGAACCAGATTTTTTTTTCTCTCCTTACAACAATTAGGTAAGTCAAATATTAAGAATACCTTCGATATTTGTGTTGACGTGGTGGATTTAACTCAGAGAAGCAGAAATAAAATAATTCATGAATATCCTGAATAAATACCACACCTTAATTAAACCTAAAACTGCAGCACAAAAGGAAAGCATTAATTTCCAAGGCACTGCAATATTTGAATTGGCATAAGATAGCAGGCGTAAAGTTAACAGCAAAAGCTTTTTAAAAATAACTGACATAGACTTCTACACAAAAAAAACTATCGCCTACAGACTAGTGAGGTCATAGCTAATGCAATTTCATCACATATATACAAAGCTGGAATATTTCAATGAAACAATTACTACTCTTTCAACTGCATCTCAGGAATTAAATTTAACAGTTGACACAGTGTTCATTACAATAGTATTTCTACATTATTACACCAGATAGTAGGGTTATGAAATTATAGAGCTTAAAAGTAGATGTTCCATATTGATTTGCAAAGAATTCATTATCACGGTAATTGCAAGTTTTTCCTGTCTCCCAGATAGCTGAGTTTTTCTTTCTTGAAAAATTTAAAACTGCTCTCTCTCATTTTTCAGCCTCCTTCTGCCACCACAGTCCTTGCATCCTCCATCTCTACAACCCTTCAGCATCCTGTTCCTCACCTTCATAGAATTCCTAGTGTGGAAGCAGGCCATTGAGTCCACACCAGTCCTCTAAAGAGCATCCCATCCACCTACCCTATCCCTGTAACACTGCATTTCCCAGAACTAATCCATGTAGCCTGCACGTCCGTGGACACTATGGGCAATTTAACATGGCCAATCCACCTACCCTGCACACCTTTGCACTATGGGAGGAAACCCACGCAGACTTGGGGAGAATGTGCAAACGTTTGATCTGTGGAGTTGCCCAAGACTGGAATCAAAGTTGGATCCCTGGTGCTGTGAGGCAGCAGTGCTAACCGCTGAGGGACCATGCTGCTCTTCACTACTCTTATAGCCTGTTGCTCCCGTTTCTCACCCAATCCCATTCTTTCAGCCTAGTTGTCTGAACCCTTCTTGCAAGTTCCTCCTTCCACCTAACTCTCATATCATCTCCCCACACCTCTCTTCTTCACTCTGCTCCTCTAACTCACATTTCCCGATTCCAGCAAAGGCATAGGCATCAGACAAAGCCCCAGCATCTGGCAAAAAGCAACTCTGATTACACAGTGACAGTCACCACTTTGTTTCCTAACTGCAACTGCTTCTCCAAAGATAGGCTTCTGTGTTTGCTGCTGGTAGATTCACTAGACTCCCTCTATTGAATCATAGATGATTGGGGATTTCCAATGGAAACTTACCCTCACTGCTATTTTCAACCATAAATGTATCATTTTCTGCACTCTCTACTTTCCTTCCCATAACTATGATATGGCTCCCCTTATCCTCACCTTCCAGGCTTTTTGTTCAATGAATCACCCTCCACCATTTTCATGACGTGTATTTCCCTCTCCTCCTTTATGAACATTCCAAAGGGATAATTTCCTCCTCATACCTTAATCTATTTGTCAGTCATTCCTAATAACCTCTTCTCTTCCCTTGGCACCATACCACTTAAGGCAAGGAAGAGGAGAAGTATTGCCTAGCAAGTAAAGACCATCTTCAGCGAAAGAGAATGTAACCATCACCCCTTGATATTCAAAAGCATTACAGTTACTGAATACTCCCACTGTCAACTCCCATTCTCGGAGTTTTAATAAATCAGAAACTGAGCTGGATAGTTTAGAAATGTTATGGCTACAAAACAGGTCAAAGGACAGGAGTTATAGAGTCTTAGAGATGTACAGCATGGAAATAGACCCTTCGGTCCAACCCGTCCATGCCGACCAGATATCCCAACCCAATCTAGTCCCACCTGCCAGCACCCGGCCCATATTCCTCCAAACCCTTCCTATTCATATACACATCCAAATGCCTCTTACACATCCATACACATACTACCCTCTGCGTGAAAAAGTTGCCCCTTAGGTCTCTTTTATATCTTTCCCCTCTCACCCTAAACCTATGCCCTCTAGTTCTGGACTCCCCGACTCCAG
>NC_057714.1:12762748-12789780 GCF_004010195.1 Chiloscyllium plagiosum | reverse complement strand
TCCACTTTCAAGGAGCTATGAACCTGCACTCCAAGGTCTCTTTGTTCAGCAACACTCCCTAGGACCTTACCATGAAGTGTATAACCTCGCATTTATCTGAATTAAATTCCATCTGCCACTTCTCAGCCCATTGGCCAATCTGGTCCAGATCCTGTTGGAATCTGAGATAACCCTCTTCGCTGTCCACTACACCTCCAATTTTGGTGTCATCTGCAAACTTACTAACTGTACCTCTTATGCTCGCATCCAAATAATTTATGTAAATGACAAAAAGTAGAGGGCCCAGCACCGATCCTTGTGGCATTCCACTGGTCACAGACCTCCGGTCTGAAAAACAACCCTCCACCACCACCCTCTGTCTTCCAACTTTGAGCCAGTTCTGTATCCAAATGGCTAATTCTCCCTGTATTCCATGAGATCTAACCTTGCTAATCAGTCTCCCATGAGGAACCTTGGCGAATGCCTTACTGAGGTCCATATAGATCACATCTACTGCTCTACCCTAATCAATCTTCTTTGTTACTTCTTCAAAAAACTCAAATCAAGTTTGTAAGACATGATTTCCCACGCACAAGGCCATGTTGACTATCCTGAATCAGTCCTTACCTTTCCAAATACATGTATATCCTGTCCCTCAGGATTCCCTCCAACAACTTGCCCACCACCGAGATCAGGCTCACCGGTCTATAGTCCCCTGGCTTGTTTTTACCGCCCTTCTTAAACAGTGGCACCACGTTTGCCAACCTCCAGTCTTCTGGCACCTCACCCATGACTATCGATGGTACAATATCTCAGCAAGAGGCCCAGCAATTACTTCTCTAGCTTCCCACAGAATTCTCGGGTACATCTGATCAGGTCCTGGGGATGTATCCAATTTTAACTGTTTCAAGACATCCAGCGGTTCCTCCTCTGTAATCTGGACATTTCTGCACTTCCCAAAGCCTGTTCGCCATCGACAAGGTAGAAGTAAGGAGTGCAATGGAGTAGTCTCTACCTGTCTTGATGGGTGCAGCTCCAACAACACTCAAACAACATTCAGGTTCATTGGCACTCCATCATTCATCTTCAACATTAATCCCTGCTACCACTACTGCACAATGGCAGCAGTGTGTACTATCAACAAGATGCACTGCAGTAATTCACCCATAGTCCTTTGACAGGCTCCTTCCAAACCATGTCCACTGCCATCTGGAGGGACAAGGGCAACAGATGCAGGTGAACACCACCACCAACAAGTTCCCCTTGAAGTCATACACCGCCCTGACTTAGAGCAATGGGTGGAATCTTCCCAGGCACAAAACAACGAGGCCATTGACAAGAAAGTTGGGAATATTGCATGAAATGGGCAGTGAGGAGCTTCCTGGCAGTGAGAGCAAATATTCCCATTTTCCAACCAAGTGTTGTATGGCAAGGGAAGACTCTCGCTCAGAAGGAGTGAGAAGCCGATTTTCTTGTATTAGCATGCATTAACATTTTCATTATCACATCACCTCACCTCATTTATGTGCTGTTTCCTATTATCCCACCTGCCAGACTAAATGGCAACAATTCCCGACATGGACATCAGAGCAGTAATTTGGAACTCCAGCTCACTGCTTACTCCTACATCAGTCATCAACACTTTGGGGCATGCTCCATGGGCACCAAACATACCCACCCCCATCCAAGGGCTAAAGTCAGTGCTAATTTGTCTCTGCCCAACATGTCTATGGAAATTCACAGGAACCATGCAGACTGACTGGGTGCAAAGATGGGCTTTGAAGATGGCGCCAACACCAGGAATTTTGGAATTCCTAGCAGTGGCCAGCACTTCTGTCTGTGTCAAATGGGACAATATGATGAATAGGGAAATGGTGTATCGGCAAAATGGGAAAGTTGGTATGAGAAACACTCCAGGGTTCAGAGGAAAATCCTCCATGAAGCTGACAAAATTGACACACATCCTATTTCCAGTCAAATTCAGATTTATGTAGTTGTTTCGCCATTGTTGCTGGGTGAACTTGTGGTACTCCCTTCCTAACAGCATCTGTAGGTGTCACTGCACCCCAAGGACTGTAGCAGCTTACCACCTTCTTGTTCAGGGCAGTTAGAGATGGGAAATAAATACTGGCCAATCCAGTGACACCCATATGTCCTTTGGGTGGTTAGCACTGCTGCCTCACAGCGTCAGAGACGCGGGTTCAATTCCCACCTCGGGCAATTGTCTGTGTGGAGTTTGAGTGGGTTTCCTCCGCATGCTCCAGTTTCCTCCCACAGTCCAAAGATTTGCAGGTTAGATGAATTGGTCAAGCTAAATCGTCCGTAGTGTTAGGTGAAGGTGTAAATGTAGGGGAATGGGTCTGGATAGGTTGCTCTTCGGAGGGTTGGTGTGGACTTGTTGGGCTGAAACGCCTGTTTCCTCACTGTAAGTAATCTAATCTAAATGAAAGAAACAGTGCGGAGATGCACTTCTCTGCTCAACATCCAAGGCCCCAAACATGTCCACGAAAAAGAATGATCAATGTATATTTCTTTCAATTTAAGATAAATTTATTGTTGCTTACCACGTGATATGCTGTAGAGTGGAGAGACCAAATGCAGGTCATCAAGTATTTGGTTGTCAGGGACACCATCTTTTAGTCTGCAAGCATGACTCTAACACCTGTCATTTTAGTTCTCCGCTTTGCTATTTAATTAACCTTTCAGTACTTGGTCTCCTACAGTGTTCCGTTGAGCTTATCTTGAGCTTCAATGAATAACACCTCACCTTTTGGATTAGACACTCTGTAGCTTTCTGGACTCAACATGGTGCAATTTCAGACCAGAATCTCCTCTTCCATATTGTTTCCTTTTTTGTTGCCAGTTTGGTTTTATTTTTGTTTTCCCCTTGTTCTTATTTACCTCCAGCAGTTATTCACCATTGGGCTATTCACTGCCTCATCAGCAATTCACCTCAAGACCAATTCTTTTTGTCATTTAATTGCCTCTTTCTTCCTATCACAGACTTTGCTTTGTTTTCTTTTGCCATCCTCACTCACTTTTATAGAACAGTAAACCCTTTTTAGCTCCAACTTTTCCCATTTTTTTGTTGTGATGTTGACACCCTGAAAAATTTACTCTCTTTTTCTCCCCACTTGAACCACTGAGTATTTCCAAAATTTTATGATTTTCTTAAAGATTCGATAGACATTTGTTTTATATTATTTTTAAGCTCAGCAGTATGTTTCCAAGTATCAGTGGCAGAACTCAAGGGTATATGTAGATAGCATTCAAAGTTTGGGAGAAGATTTGTAACTCGGGTGCTAGTTGTTGTGGTTCTGTTCGCTGAGCTGGGAATTTGTGTTGCAGACGTTTCGTCCCCTGTCTAGATGACATCCTCAGTACTTGGGAGCCTCCTGTGAAGCGCTTCTGTGATGTTTCCTCCTGCATTTGTAGTGGTTTGTACCTGCCGCTTCCGGTTGTCAGTTCCAGCTGTCCGCTGCAGTGGTCAATATATTGGGTCCAGGTCGATGTGCTTATTGATTGAATCAGTGGATGAGTGCCATGCCTTTAGGAATTCCCTGGCTGTTCTCTGTTTGGCTTGTCCTATAATAGTAGTGTTGTCCCACTAGATAGCATCTCATGCAATAAAGTAAAATGTCCAACCACAGGCTGTCAATATATAACTGTCCCAAGAGCTAGTGTCAAGTTGCTAGTGTTACTATTGTAGGGATGGACAAAGGTTAAAAAAAAACTTGGCTTCAGACAACTAAATAAAATTGTAGAAAATTTGATTATTATGCACTGCCGTGTTCTTGCTGAGAAGCAATGAAATTTCAAAATTCATAATAACAAACGTATAGTAAGCAGTTTTGACACTATCAAGTCAATAACTCTATTTGCATAAGAAGGGCAGGTCATTATACTTTTTGATAGCAACTTTGAATTTCTTGAGACCGATAAAAGAAGGGCAGCTCACTTAGATTGCAATGCATTGGTCATTGAGAAATCTTTGGAGAAGCAAATCAAGTTGTATGGACAACACAGGCACATTAAACCTCTCGATAGTCGTGAAACAAATTTGACAATCCAAAAGAATTGTGAATTGTAACATTGAAAGTTGTGGCCACCAAACTGCGACTCCACACACTGCCTGCAAGCAAAGCAATTCAACAAATGGAATCAACGCTTCGTGCAAACATCAATTTTTGCCAACTTAAGGCAAAGTTAAAGTGTTATTTGTGTAAAGTCAGTTTTGTAGAAACAAAATGCACAAAGAGGATTTTGTGACCTTCAAGGAATGGCTAGGAACAGGGAAACTATCTTTATCTGAACTACAAAGGTGAACCCAGTGATTCACGCCACCTGTTGTCATCATAAAACAAAGAACTTAAAAACCTGCTCAGACTGAATCTCAGTTCAAAATAATCAAGCTTAGATATTTGCTATCTAGCCTAGTACTTAAGCAGCTTAAGCAGAATCCTCAGAGGTACAATAGGTCTAAACAAATCTTCCAAGAGCTATTGTCCATTGGCCAACAAGGATCCATTACAAACACAGAAAATTCTGGAGAAACTCAATGGGCTAGCAGCATCTGTGAGGAGAGAGAGAGAAAAACAGATTTAATGTTGAGTCAGCTTCTTCAGAACTGACAGTTGGCTTTTAGACTTCTAAAAGAGGTGGAGAAGAAGCAAGGTGAACAGATGGTATGGAGAACCAGCACAGAGTTGAGAGTGCGGTGCTGGAAAAGCACAGCAGGTCAGGCAGAATCTGAGGAGCAGGAGAATTGACGTTTCGGGCAAACCCAAGGGCTGGCTAATTGTGGTGAAAGAGAAAAAAAGATGGACGGGAGTGTTGCAGTGATTGTAACGAGGTCAGCCAGCTGGACCTCATAGAATATGAGTTCCCTGATTGGGGCTGTTAATCCGTTCAAATCAGGGAGCCCTGGCTGACAGATAAAAATATCAGTGTCAGAGGTTCTGGGTGCTGACTCTGAAGAGGCTGTGCCAGAGTCAAGAACTTTGCACGTGTAAATATAGGGTGACTGGGTGATGAGATACCGGCCTATGTGGGGTTATTTCAGTGGCCACAAGAGTAGGATTAATGATGGAACTGTACAAAAACACCCACTAGCTGAAGCCCAACTGGACTTCAAACAGGCATTACAGCTGGCTTTATCATTGGAAATGCGGCAAGAGGAGCATGTGCAGTAGTAGGTCTGCAGTCGTTTATTCTTGTGCAATCCCGTGTTATAAGAAACTTGCATAATAGCAGCACCGTTTAAACTAATGAGGCTGGAATCGCATTACAATCAATACACGCTTCAAATCTTTGTGCTTTAGAAACAGCGTCCTCAGTCCGCCAATTCTGTTACAGCAAATTCATGTTAACAGAAGGTACATTGCAGTAGAATGACCAGTCAGTTGCAGGGTATTCCAATGAAAATGGATACCCTCGCTAGTCCGACTGAGGTTGGGTAACACCACTTGAGTGCAGGCAATTGCATAACATCACTCAGGACATAACCTGAAAAGAGGGACTCAAGGTTAGCCCACAGCAAAACTGGAAAACAAAGCCAAGCCTCGGCCAAATAGTTCAAATTTTCTTCAGGATCCAGGCCAGCAAGCCATTGTATTTGCTGCTGGTATGCAGATTCGAGGCAGAAAAAGACTGCTACCAGACCTAAATTGAGTAAGGGGACTCATAAGCCAATATCCAGGTGAGTGCATATCCTGGGAAGTCCACCTACATCTGGGTTGGTAACAGTTAAATTGCTTAGCAACATCCAAATCAGAACCAACCAAAATAAACATTGGGTATATGGTCATCCAGTTCTACTGGGGGTTGATACCAGTGCAGATGTATCAGTCTTTAACAAAATTCACTCTAAACTCCTACCCTTAAGTTTGTGCAAGACCTCAGCTACAACTTCAGTTCTGGTCACATACAAAAAGCATATTTTGAACATGAAATTCAGTCTGATCAGTTTTTTAAAAGTTCTTTATTGTATAATGACAACGGATGATGTCAATCACCTTTGTGGTTCAGATAAAGATGATAGTTACTAATGATTGTAGGAAAAGGCCAAGGCCAAAGCTTGATGTGGCAGAATTGGTTGAAAGAGATTCATCTGGATTGGCTCAAGAAAATGGAAGCCTGAGTGAAGTCCTAATGAAATATCAGGAAGTCTTCCAGGAAAGTCTCGGGACTGTCAGAGGAGTCAAAGCAACTTACATGTTGACCAGGAAGCAATTCCATGATTCTGCAAGGTCTGCCTAGTGCCATTTGTAGATGCAGAGATCAGAAGGCTGGAAAGTGAAGGAATCGTCGAACCAATCCAATGGAACAGACCATAAGACATAGGAGTGGAAGTAAGGCCATTCGGCCCATCGAGTCCACTCCACTATTTAATCATGACTGATGGACATTCCAACTCCACTTACCTGCACTCTCCCCATAGCCCTTAATTCTTTGCGAGATCAAGAATTTATCAATCTCTGCTTTGAAGACATTTAACGTCCCGTCCACCACTGCACTTTGTGGCATGAATTCCACAGGCCCACCACTCTCTGGCTGAAGAAATGTCTCCTCATTTCCGTTCTAAATTGACCTCCTCTAATTCTAAGGCTGTGCCCATGGGTCCTAGTCTCCCCGCCTAACGAAAACAACGTCCACCCTTTCTAAGTCATCTTATAAGTTTCTATTAGATCTCCGGTCAACCTTCTATATTCTAATGAATACAATCCCAGGATCCTCAGCTGTTCATCGTATGTTAAGTCGACCACTCCAGGGATCATCCACGTGAATCTCCACTGGACACACTCCATTGCCAGTATGTCCTTCCTGAGGTGTGGGACCCAAAATTGGACATAGTATTCTAAATGGGGCCTAACTAGAGCTTTAGAAAGAGTCAGAAGCACATTGCTGTTTTTATATTCCAATCTCTTGAGATAAATCACAACTTTACATTCGCTTTCTTAATCACGGACAGCAGTGGTCAGATGATTTTGAAACCTGATGGGTTGGTTCACCTTCCTGTGGATTTCAAACAAATGGTAAACTACTTTTCACAGCTGGATAAGTACCCAGTCCTTTGGATAGAGGATTTATACGCAAAGCTGGCAGGGGTGCTGTCCTTCATGAAGCTGGGCATGAGCTACGCTTACTTACAATTGTGTTTAGACAAGGATTCCAATTAATACCCATAAGGTATAGGTTTGTACCTATATATAAGACTGCCATTTGTGGTATTGTCAGCCTGTTCAAATTTTCACCGGACGTTGGAGAACGTTTTGCAAGGTCTACCTCAGGTCGTCATTTATTTAGATGACGTTCTAATAACAGGGAAGACTAATAAGAAACACTGAGAACTAGGATGTAGTCCTTAGAGATTTTTCTGAGATGGGTGTATGCCTCAGAAAGGAAACATGTGTTCCAGGCAGCCTTGGGCTACAGGGTCGATGAGACCGGATTACACCTGTTGGAAGATGGAATGAGGGTGATCAAAGGTGCCCCAGCTGCCACATCTGTTCAAGAGCTTAGGTCATTTTTTGCACTGATAAATTATTGCAGAAAGTTCATACATAACCTGGCCTCTACCCTGGCACCTTTGCACCAACTCCTAAAAAAGTGTCAGTGAAGTGAAGAAACAGGTCCCAAGCGAGATATGGTGTTGACATGCGATGCTTCCCTTGTATGGCATTGGGGTAGTATTAGCTTACAGGTGACCCAATGGAGAGGAATGCCCAATAGCGTAAGCATCCAGGACTTTGTCTAACGCAAAGTAAAATTATGCCCAGATAGAGAAAGAAGGATTGGGTGTCATACTTTGAGTCAGTAAGTTCTACCAGTACCTTTTATGGGCAGAAATTTGTAATAGAAATTGACCACAAACCCCTACTAGATCTGCTTAAGGCAGTGCTGCCCACACCTTCAGGCCAAATTCAACAATGGGTTCTAATACCAAGTAAGCTTTATTCCTGATTTCGAAGCTCCTTGGATGCTGCCTGAATTGCTGTGCTCTTCCAGCACCACTAATCCAGAATCTAATACCAAGTGCCTATAATCATAAGTTAGAACAAGTAGCAAATGCGGATGCATTGAGCTGCCTTCCATTGGCAGAAACACCACTAGTGCTATCTCCACTGGGAGAGTCTGTAATCGTTTTATGTTTTATGGACACACTTCCAGTCACAGCTGACAATATCAGACATTCAACAAAGAAGCATCCGGCCCTGTCAAAACTGAAACAACTGGTGGTGATGGAGAAAGCCAGAGGGCTGCCACAACCAGAATTGAAACTTTTTTGGACCTGGAATGGCCAGCTCCAGTAGAGGACGGCATATTGTTATGGGGAGCAAGAATCATTGCCCCAAGAAAAGGACGTCACTAGATACTAGCTGAATTCCTCCACAGTCATCCAGGGGTCTCCAAAATGAAGATGTTGGTTGGATTACAAAGTCAGGGTTAGCTCTGAGAGAATAGTGTGCAGCAGGCTCAGGGGAGACGTGTTAGAGTTAGTGAGGGGAACAGAGACATTAAGGCAGTTCATTATATGTCAGCAGTTCTCAGAAGAGATCGAGCACAGGTAAAAGGTTCAGGAGGTGGAGAATTTGAGACAGGGTGAAAGGTTTTGTGTCACGGAGAGCGGACTCCTGTCTAAAGAAGTGTATGTGGAGGTGAAGACAAGGGAAGAAGAGTTCAGCAGAGTAACATGCTGGAATCTGTTGAGACAGGGTTGTAAAGGGATAATGCTAAGTCCTCTACTGAACACAGATCTTTCAGCCGAGGATGGGTCTGGGTCTCAGAGGATACAGTGAATACATGGCAAGAATTGGGTTAGATGAAGAGATGGAGTCAGGGGAAAGGGGAGAGGAGGAATGGCCCAGAGAGATGTCAGTACCCTGTGTTCCTGGAGCTTGTATTCCTTAACGAGGATCCATTACCAGTTTAAGTCATCGTGGATACAAAAGAGTGAGCCATTTGAATTTGCTCAATTACTCAGATGAGTTTGCTGTGGCCCTAGCAGATGTTTGGCAGTATGTTCCAGAAAGTGGCAAGAAGTGACCAGTGGAATGCCACAAGGATCAGTGCTGGGTTCTCGACTTTTTGTCATTTACATAAATGATTTGGGTGCAAGCATAAGAGGTACAAGTAGTAAGTTTGCAGATGACACCAAAATTGGAGGTGTAGTAGACAGCGAAGAGGGTTACCTCGGATTACAACAGGATCTGGACCAGATGGGCCAATGGGCTGAGAAGTGGCAGATGGAGTCTAATTCAGATAAATGCGAAGTGCTGCATTTTGGGAAAGCAAATCTTAGCAGGACTTATACACTTCTTGGTAAGGTCCTATGGAGTGTTGCTGAATAAAGAGACCTTGAAGTGCAAGTTCATCGCTCCTTGAAAGTGGAGTCACAGTTAAATAGGATAGTGAAGAAGGCGTTTGGTATGCTTTCCTTTACTGGTCAGAGTATTGAGTACTGGAGTTGGGAGGTCATGTTGCAGCTGTACAGGACATTGGTTAGGCCACAGTTGGAATATTTCATGCAATTCTGGTCTTCTTCCTATCGGGAAGATGTTGTGAAACTTGAAAGGGTTCAGAAAAGATTCACAAGGATGTTGCCAGGGTTGGAGGATTTGAGCTATAGGGAAAGGCTGAACAAGCTGGGGTGGTTTTCCCTGGAGCATCGTAGGCTGAGGGGTGACCTTTATAGAGGTTTACAAAATTATGAGGGGCATGGATAGGATAAATAGACAAAGTCTTTTCCCTGGGGTGGGGCAGTCCAGAACTAGAGGGCATAGGTTTAGGGTGAGAGGGGAAAGATATAAAAGAGACCTAAGGGGCAACGTTTTCACGCAGAGGGTGGTACTTGCTGGCAGGTGGGACTAGATTGGGTTGGGATATCTGATTGGCATGGACGGGTTGGACCGAAGGGTGTGTTTCCATGCTGTACATCTCTATGACTATATGAGCAGGTTCTGACTGTTCAGAATTTTCCAATCGACCTTTCAACAGTCTATTCTCCTCCACCCCCTACAAAGCCCGGGGACATAATAGTTGGAGGAAAGAGCATGCTCCAAAGAGTTCCTGCTTTGCCAGTTCATTCAGGGCCTGGTGCTGAACGAGAAATAAAGAGGAGACATACATCCAGATGAGGGAAACTGGTCCACATTGAACTGGGTACAAGGATTGTGGCTGGCATTGTAGTTTCCAAACCAAGGAAGTAGCCTAGATCTTTTAAAATATTGCTTCTGAAAACAGTTCATAGTTGTATTAGCACCATCATGCAAGGAGCTTCACAGATGCAAAATAGAATCTGCAGGGCGGATTAGACAAACAATAGGAAGGTACTGGATTTCTATTTGCATAGAACAGTCAAGTGCTGGCAATGTGCCCATAGTGTACCTGCATTAGAACCCTTGCGTGCAAAAATGTTTAATACTCCATTTGCCCAAACAAATGATTGTATAAGGATTCGGCTCATCAAAACAATTTCAGCATAGACAGAATCCGTTCATTGAGAAACTGTTAACAGCAAAAGCAATCGAGTTCACTTCCAATATAAAGTGGTAAGACAGATGGAAAATTATTGGACAAGTGCATTGAAACACTGACAGTCCTTATGGGAAAATGGTGTAAACAAAACTTAAAGACAAGGTTCATCCAAGCAGTTTAACTGAAGAAACAGCATATTACTGAGCAAGGTGCAGAAATTAGATGCAGACAAGCAGAAGACAATTGGAACTGTCCAAAGCCATTAGGAGTTCTCAGGCTTATTTGGTTTGTTTTATTCTTTAATTGTTTTGTGTCAAACCTTGAAATTATAGCAAGGCAGTTGTAATTAACATCCAGAGTGATGTTAGATAGGTAGCCATGGCCAAAGGCATGTGACCAAGGCAAGCAAGCTGAACTATCACAATTTGTAAGAATGAAATCAACTAGAAGAACGTGAGATCTTCAGGTGCTGGAGATCAGAGTTGAGAGTGTGTTGCTGGAAAAGCACAGCAGGTCAGGCAGCATCCGAGGAGCAGGAAAATTGATGCTTTGGCACAAACGTCGGCTTTCCTGCTCCTCGGATGCTGCCTGAACTGCTGTGCTTTCCCAGCAACACACACTCAACTATTACAAATTGTAAGCAGAGCAGCTTTCATTAATGGGATGATCAGTTGTACATTCAACTGTAAAGGAGGTTGTGGTTAGGCCTCATTGAGAGTATTTTATCGGATCCTGAGGGTCATACTTCAGAAAGGATATCAGGGCCTTAAAGAGGGAGCAGTGGAGATTTACTAAAGAAAGATAAGGGAAGGTATGATTGTTTTTACATGCCAAACTACGCCCTCCTCCAATGGAACCCTTGGCCACTCAAGCCCCCATCCCCATTCCAAGATATGTCTCTCCACAGACTTCTATTATCTCTTAAACCAAACTGTTTCCCCCAACCGCACTGACCTCCTATGGCTCATTATACTGTTTGTACCAGTCCGTGCCCCAGCACCACCACCTGGTTTCTCATGCCAAGCAATGCCCATTCACTCACCACCCATAACCTCTCCTAGGCTCATTGCATACATCATTATAAAATAAATATTTTACTTGCCTTCTGCTCTGCTGGTACATAACAAAATTTAAACACATTCTAAAGTGTACTCCCATTATATAGAAATGGCAACTTTTAGCTTTAACACCCCTAGCTCATATGACAATAGGTTGGATCTTCCCATATTTTGAGCAAGTGTCACTTTTGTCAAGTTTCAAGAAGGGTTCTTCTCTCCAAGAGGCCCAAGGGATTTTCTTGCACTATCGTCCCAAAACCACCTCCTTAACTACCCCTACCGTGGCTTTTATATGACACTTGCATCCAGTGCTAGCCCAATTCTCCTACATTCTGTAGCTGAACGTATAGGGATTCCAGGCATGTAGCCATATTTAATTGGCCTTTGTGTACGCGTTGAAGCACAGTCAGGTGGAACTATCCGGTACCGTTTATGACATATGCCACAGGTATGGTAGATGTCATTCTATTTGTCTCGTTTCAAGAGGAAGGAGCCTACAATAAAAGAGAGAGCCAAGACGGGTGGTTGGGTATCTAACATTCACCTCCTCACCCTACATAAGGAGACACTCTATACCATGTCCATTCTGAGCAGCCAAACAACCAAGCCCAAGTCCCTCGACTGATATCAGGATCTGCTGGAGACTTATTGTTCCATACCCCTCACTGAACGGTTTTTCCCTTGAAATGACTGAAGATTGCTCCCTGGAGACTTAGACATGACTATTTGCTTGAAGCACACGCAGTGTATTGTCCACATAAGAAGCTGGCAATGGCACCGGTGTGTAGTTGATTTGCATTGTCAAACTGCAACATGCCCACCCCTTTGATTGAAGATGCTGGCAACCATAACAAGTTGGCTGACTTTCTGTCTGCACTAAAAGGCCTGTCAAAACAGAAATACTGTGCCTATTAGCGCTGGCTGAAGGTGGAAAATGCTAAATGGTAAAGCAAGGCAAGAGAGAGACGCTGTGAGCGTCCAGGTTAGGCAGAAGTGAGTGAGCATTAAATAAATAAACAAACAGTTCTGAGATACATCCTAATCCAGTGTGTTAGCTGGGTGCCTTTCTGTGCACACAGACCATCCTGACGTAGCATTCTAGTGATTGATGCCAGTGTGCTCCCAAGTGCAGCATTAACGTTCATAGGTGTACCATAAGTGGGTCAGAAATGTGCTATTGAGATGCTGGCATGTATCCAATACTAGTGCCCATGGATGTGGAGTACATGTGCCCTCTGCTAAAGGTGCATGCATGGAGAGTTTGGTGTCAGACATCCAAGATAGAGCAAGCTGTGAGCTGCTGTCAGGTACCCATTCTAACTTCCATTCTAGCAATTTTCAGTATCCATTTTCAATATGCACATTAAGGCATTATTAAGTAATAATGAGGGTGATAGTGAATGATTATCACTAACGAAAATCTTGTCTCAATGTCAGGAACTGAATTGGAAAATGCAACTTGCAGTTCCCAATATAAACTTATTACATGATTCTTCCAAATTTTTCATCATAGCCTATATCGTTAAGTGTGTGTGAAGATTCCATCCTCTTAAGTTTTCAAATTGCCTGAAATGGATCTAAGCAAAACTCCCAAAAACGCTGAAATTTCTGAGAGGTCTGCAGCTTTATAACTGCTATTTGAATTTTAATTTTACGTAGCACAGTGACATAATGGTTAGCACTGCTGCCTCACAGCACCAGGGACCCGGGTTTAACTCCCCTTGGGCGACTGACTGTGCAAAATTTGTGTCTGTGTGGGTTCTTTTGGGTGCTCGTGTTTCCTCCTACAGTCCCAAGGTGGAGTGGCTATGCTAAATTACCCATAGTATCCAGGGATGTACAGGCTAGCTGGGGACTAGCCATGGGAAATGCAAGGTTACATGGATAGGCTGAGGGTGAGATGCTGTTCCCAGGGTCGGTGTGGATTTGATAGGCCAAATGGCCTACCTTCCACACTGTCGGGATTCTATGAATAGAGATTTTCTTGGCACTTAATATGAAAAGAAATCAAATGCTTTTTATTGGAAAATGTTTTCTTGTCCTAGCAGAATATAGAAGGCAATTCTGTGAGGCTGTGCTGTCAGCACAGAGACTCACTGGCAAATAGCACAGTCGCAGCATTGTAGCTATAATTTTATGATCTGCAGTCACTACAAATGAGACTGTGCTGATTGCAGCATTTCAGAGAATTGCCTCATTATGTTTGCTGAAAAGCCAAACTGCAAATCAAGCACCCAGTGTGGCATTTCCATGTGACACGAAAGTAAATTGTATCACAATTGTTTTATGAAGACTTGTGGAAAGTTTTGAGTAAGTTGCAGCTTGAGTAAGTGTTTGCTCATGCGTGGTGAGCAGTGCAGGAACAGTAAATTTGGGGCTACACTTTGCTGCTGCACATTTGGAACTTCTGCCTATTAAATGGTTGGCAGGCAGGAGGCTGGAAGAACACAGCAAGCCAGGCAGCAGAGGTGCAGAAGTCGACGTTTCGGGTGTAACCCTTCTTCAGGACTCTGTCATTCATTGGCAGTCTTTCACAGTTTCCTTACAAAATGTATGTATTCCACTTCAACACGTGTATATAATGTACACAATGCTGATTGTTACTGTTTACTGTTGTAAGGCACACTGTGCTAATTTCCATTTAAAGGGTACCCTAGAATGCCAGCCGAGCTAAGTGTCTTTACACCCACCTTACCGAGCACTAGATTACTTGCAGTGTGGAAACAGGCCCTTCGGCCCAACAAGTCCACACCGACCCTCCGAAGAGCAACCCACCCAGACTTACTCCCCTACATTTACCCCTTCACCTAACACCACAGGCAATTTAGCATGGCCAATTCACCTAACCTGCACATCTTGGACTGTGGGAGGAAACCCACGCAGACACGGCGAGAACGTGCAAACTCCACACAGACAGAAGCCTGAGGCAGGAATTGAACCCGGGTCTCCGGCGTTGTGAGGCAGCACTGTGCCACCGTGCCGCCCTCTATCTCAGCTTCATCAAACATCAAACTGCTTGCTGTAGCCTTTCATCTTAGATTCCTGTCTTCATACTTATTCCACCAGCTAAAATAAAAAGGAACTACTATTGAAGATCTGAAATAAAAGTGTGAGAGAAGCACAGCAGTGCTGGCCAGCATCTGTGGAGAAACCGAGTAAATATTTTGAGTCCACTGTGATTCTACTTTGGAATTCAACTGAAGAAGGTTCATACTGGATTCAAAAGATCAACAATGATTCTCCCTCCACAAAGGCTGAGTTTCTTGAGCAGTTTATTTAAATTTTACCAGCCATTTCTTCTGCCCTATTCAGCCAATGTTTGTGGCCCCTTTATTTAGCCCCGAGATTGGCTGATTTTCTTTGACGTCAAGATTACAGTAGTGCTGGAAAAGCACAGCAGGTCAGGCAGTATCCGAGGAGCAGGAAAATCGATGTTTCGGGCAAAAGCCCTTCATCAGGAATCCTGATTTTCAATGATGCTGCACAGACTTTAATAAAGCGTTGAGAACTATTACTTTTCGTCAGGTGCTGAAGTGGATAAAAAGACTTGCGTATCACAGTTTATCTACTCATTATTTATAAAAGCATTCAGTTGACCAAAGAGCTGGTTTATATTTGTTTTAAGTGACCAGTACCTGAACCAGAGAAACTGAGTCACACCATCAGGAGCAGCAGCTAAAATGGAACAAAAAGTATGCATGTAAGGAATTGCTTTAAAATAGAAAAGTGTCCAAACACATTTCATATTGGCTGGTAACAGTGTTAACAAGTAATGGAGTTCCAATCAGCTAGACAATAAAGCAGAATTGAAGGAGAATGCTGGAGCAAGCTGCCAAAAAGGTATAATGATCAAGATGGGAAGCAACAGTGCAGTATTGTCAAAGTCACAGAGAATGTTGCTTGCTGTCTCAGTACTGTGCCAACAACGAAAATTTGATTCAACATATTCAAACATTGAACTACACTATTTACCTCCATTTACTCAGCCCTGGCATTTTAAGTGCTCGTTCAGATGCTTCTTAAAAATTGCAAAAATACCTGTTTCCACCATCCTCTCAGGCAGCTCATTCCATACATATATCAAACATCCTCTGAGTGAAAAATTATTTCCTCCGATCTCCTGTAAACTATGTGCTCCTCACCTTAAACTTATGCCCTCTGGTCTTAGATATGTCTGCCAATGGGAAGAGATTCTCACAATCTACTCTATGCCTTCATAATTTTGTATACGTCAATCAGATTCCCTTGAACCTCCTCTGCTATAAGGAAAACAAATCCAGTCTGTCCTCATAACTGATACTTTTTATCCCGGGCAACATCCTGGTGAATCTGCTCTGTAATTGCTGTCCAGTGTAATCACCTCCTTCCAATAGCACGGCAACCAGAACTGCACCTTGTATGCCATCTGCGGTCTCATCAATGTTTTATAAAGCAGCAACAAGAATTCCTCGCTCCTATATTCTGTGCCCCTGTTAATGAAGGTAAGCATCCCATATGCCTTTTTCATCATCTTATCTACCTGTACTGAGATCTTCAGGGATCAGTGGACTTGTGCACCAAGATCCCTTTGTTTCTCTGGATACCTAGGGACCTCAATTCATTGTGCATTTCCTTCCCTTATTAGTCATCCCAAAGTGCATCACGTCACAATTATCAGGGTTAAATTCCAACGTACCATAGCTCTGTCCATTTTACCAACTAATCAGTATCAGACTGTAGCCTGAGGCATCCTCCTCAGTATCAACAACACACTGAATTTTCATGTCATCTGAAAACTTCCTAATTAAATCTTCTCCATTCACATCCAAGTCAGTGGTGTACATAACAAACAGCAAGGACCCCAGCAACGATCCCAGAACACTGCTAGCCACAGGCTTCCAATCGCAAAAACAACCCTCCGTCATCACCTTTGCCTCCTATTTGTCAGCCAGTTTTGGATTCAGTTTGCCAATTTGCTTTAGATCCCATGGGCTCTTTTGGATCTTTCATATGGGACCCCATCAATGACCTTACTGAAGTCCACTTAAACAACATCAACTGCAGTACCCTCAATATATTTAGTCATTTTTTCAAAAAATTCAAATAAGTCAGCCAGGATCTCACTCTAACAAATCTGTGCTGCTTATGTGTAATTAATCTTTGCCTTTCCAATTATTAAAATGTATTAATACATTAATTTGAAGTAGTTAGATTAAATAATTTTTAAACACTGAAAAATAAACAAAAGCAATTACAAAAGATTTGACATAAAACAAGGTAAAATAAAGATGACAATGCAGTAGCTTTGCACCTCTACAGCATCTGAGAGCTAACAGCAGCATAATTTCCAGCAACAGCACTTGTAGCAAGGTAGAAGCCGATTTTGCCCTAGAGTTTTGGAGCATGAGTTGGAAGTGCATTCCATTGACAGTAGAAGCACTGAGAACAGTGGCTGCTGCAATGAATATTCCAAGGGTTTCACCAGGGATCTCAGTTGGACCTCTGGACATAGGTGAATAAGGATGGGTTGACAGTAGTGGAAGGGTGTCACACATAACTTGGAGGGGTATCAAAGGCATGAGGTAACGTTCAGCAGCCCTACTTTGCCAGTGTGGCTCGATTGGACACAAACAATGAGAGACTCCTCTGATAGGCTGCTGGAAAACACAACAGGATTTGCTGAGCATCTTTTCGAATGTGCACAGAAAATCTGTGCATTTTTAATGCCCAAACCACCACTGAATTCCAGGGAGCTCAGTGATAATAAGCCTAATTGATATACCACCATGAATAGGCAAGTTTCTTATACTGGCCCCTTCCTTTCTCTGATTTAATCGTTTGAGGGAGTATATTGCAGTCGCTAGCAGATTGACACATGTCCTCCCACAATTAAGTGGGGCCCAGCTACCATTTTTCCTGCTGCTATAAGCTGGATTAAAGTTGCCCTAAAATGTATGTTTTGGAACCAGAGCAACAGTAATTTGTGCATCCTAATGTACACCTAATTGCATAGGTGTGGCAAAACATTGTGGTGGTCATAAACAGTGGACAGAGAAGATACAACATGAGAATCCAAAATTATAAGTGTGAGTTGATGTTTTGATTCACAGTCGACTGAGAACATCAACAAACTGATGTCTGATGGCATTACAATTGGATCCAATTTACTGCATTTAATTGCTGTCTAGTGACCCTTACTGTGAAGTTTACAGGTGTGGATGTTGTCTCAGAACAGAATCAGGCTCATTTAGGATACCTACTAATTACACTTCTCGAACTTCCTTTCATGGAGCCGAATATAATCATGTATTTAGTATGAGTCCTATCATTGGGGATTGTATCAAGGTTTCTCCCCCACTATTGCTGTAACCTTGTCAAAAATGTTAATGTGTAAAAGCAGCAGAACTAAAACAGCTCTGGAAATTCCTAGCAAAAGTCTTTGTGAAAGAAAGTTATTCTAATGTAGAGTATTTTTTAAAAATTAATAACTCATGGATCCCTAGCCTCATGTGAATAGGGTCCCCTGCAGATAACTCAACATCCTGGAACCATATCACCAATCCTTTACTATTGCTAAGTCAAAATCCTAATACTCCGTAAGTAACAGCACAACAGGTATACCTACAGAACGTGGACTGCAGTGGTTCAAGAAGATGGCTGTCTACCAACTTCTCAAGGGGAGTTGGGGACGGGTAATAAACACTGACCTTGCCAGAGATGCTGACATCCCAAGAGCAAATAAAAAAGTATCCTTCACCTATGGCATAACAGTCTGTAAAGTTAAACCTTCCTATTTATGGGAAGCAGCCACTGAGATCCATTTGTCATCTTTCTGAGACCACCATAGAGCTATACAGCATGGAAACATAGTCAAGGCCTATTTGCCAGCATTTGGGTTTGAAGTGAGAGGGGAAAGATTTAAAAGGGACCTAAGGGGCAATTTTTTCACGAAGCGTGATGTATGTATGGAATGAGCTGCTAGAGGAAGTGGTGGAGTTTGGTACAAGTTCAGTTCAATGGTATGCATCAAAATGCATCATCAGCAGTGTCCATTCTAAAAATTGAGAATAATTTCTGCATCTTTTATACTAAGTGACCTTTATTTGAAGGGGTATTTTTTTTTTCTCAGCAGGCTAAGAATAGAAATCTTTGCTTAGTGGGAATGTATGTCAGAAGCCCAAATATACTACCGATGATTGAGAACTCAAAAAGCAAGCGGTGGATGTTTGCATTATTCAATGTGATTTCAGGAAGCAGGGTTCTGTGATGGGAATGGCAAGTTGGAAAATGATTGCTTTAGTGCTATGATTCAGCAATATTTTGTTTATCTTTAACTGGTGTCAGTGTATCATGATAGACCCACCGCATTACTCAGTTGCCTTTTGAGCATTTGCCGTGTACTTGC
This sequence comes from Chiloscyllium plagiosum, assembly GCF_004010195.1. Lineage (NCBI taxonomy): Eukaryota > Metazoa > Chordata > Chondrichthyes > Orectolobiformes > Hemiscylliidae > Chiloscyllium > Chiloscyllium plagiosum. The sequence continues at coordinate 12,770,883 of NC_057714.1, read as the reverse complement.
ATCCATTGATGTTTAACTTAATTGAACAGTGATACTTAATTGGAATTTCACACTAAATTTATTTGACTCAAGTTTAACTTATTGCTGTAAAAGATTTTTTTTCAAGATTTTCCACAGTACACTCATCAGGACAATTTGCAAGAATACCAACTCGAGGGGAAACCAACTTCTCAGTGAACTTGTACTTGAAAAAGCACTTGCGTTAAATTTCTCTGTTATTTTAACATGGGTATTAACTTGTTTATTTTAAATATTATGACTTGATTAAAATAATGGACAGAAGAACCTCACAAATATGTGTCAAGAAATGTTAAAGATACTGCAAAGAGATTTTACCGCTAAATTACTCAGGAAATCTGTCTGGGTAGTTAATGTGACAAAATGCGATCTAACCTTTGGGCCACACTGGAGGCATTGACACACACATGGAATCTTAAAATACCAGCACTGGTTGGAATGACAGTTTAGTTGCACCATTCCTGATGCTGGCAGTGTTCAGTGCATTAGCAATTGCCAGGACAGTGATCTTATCCACCTTCCTAAATTTGTTAAAGACCTCACTAAACAGGTAAAGTAGAATTTTCAGGGAGTTAGATAGGTTGCTGGCACTCTGTTGCCAACCAGACGTAAAGCGACTGGTACAGACTGTGGGGCCATTCCTAACTGTACCGTAACCTAAATCCATGTCTGGATCCTTTGGGACAATGGATACCATTCAACAGAAGGCTACTGAATTGAGTGCAGGAATCCTAGACAGCGGCAGCACACCTGTTATGCAGACCATCGGCCCTCTGGCGATGTAATTGTGGTACCTGGACCACTTGGACGGCACTCTTCTGCAATATTCTTGGTCATTGTTCTCCTTAGCACTAGCCTTCATGGAGGTACAAGGGTGGTGAGACCTTTTTAGGAAATGGAAGCCCGCTAGTTACTGGCTGCCACTCAGAAAATAAATTGTATATTCCTACTGTGTTTGCTTTTTGCCAGCTGGTTCCCTATCTGTATCAGTACACTACCCTCAATCCCATGCTTTTTAATTATACTTGCTAATCTCTTATCGGGAACTTTATCAAAAGCCTTCTGATAGTCCAAGCAAACAACATCCATTGGTATCCTCTTATCAACTGTATCAGTTGTATCCTCAAAATCTCCTGTAGATCTGTTAAGCATGAGTTCTCTTTTGTAAATCCATGATGGCTCCTTCTGATCCTGTCACTGTTTCCCAAGTGCTCTGCTATTAAATCTTTTATAACGGCTTCGAGCATTTTACCTATTACTGATATCGGGCTGAGCACTCTATAATTTTCTGTTTTCTCTCTACATTCATTTTTAAATAGTGAGGTTATATTGACTAGCTCTCCAAGCCATAGAAGCTGCTCCAGAGTCTATACAATCTTGAAAGATGACCAATGTATCCATTATTTCAAGGGCCACTTCCTCAAGTACTCTAGATTGTAGATCATCAGGCCTGGAGATTTGTTAGCCTTTAGTCTCATCAGTTTACTCACCACTGTTTCCTGACTAATAATGATTTCCTTCAGTGCCTCCCTCTCACTAGGCCTGGGTTCCCCAACATTTTTGGGACACCATTTGTTTCCTCCTTTTTGAAGATATAACCAAAATATGTATTTAATTTGTCTGCCTTCTCTTCGCTCCCTACTAAACTTCTTTCTGATTATAAAGGGGCCTACATTTGTCTCCACCAATCCTTTTCACTTGTCAATATAAGCTTTTACAATTTTTTTTTTATGTTCCCCACAAGCTTACTTTCAGTGATGAGGTATCAAAAGTGAAAATGGTGACACCTAAGCTGCTAGAGTGGAGAGGCTGTTGACTTTCCTCTGAAGGTGCTGAGCACTCCTTCAGATGGCTGAGGCTGCTTTAGTATGGATCACAACCTCAGGCCATACTGACGTGGTCTGGTATCTTGGCCTTCACTGCTGGTCCTGGTGGAAGAGGACTGTCCCATCCCTGCATCATCCTGTTCGGCAGGACTTCCAGGTCCCTGCCCACACAACAATGTGCTAATTTTCCCTGTCTGCCATGCCTGGGGCAAATATCAGAAACTGTGCAGAGCTGCTTTGGTAACTGACAGTGATTGAACAGATGCACCACATTCTTTTTAAGATGGCATGGGTACAGGGGATGCTATTGAATTCTGGGCTATGTGCTGAGTGACAAATTCTGGAAATGGCACATGGTAAAATGAGGCCTACATCAGACATAATGAACACCTTCGTGGCAGGGTAGATAATGAATGAGCTGAGTTTGGTAAAACACAGTGAGAAAACTCCCTAGGCCTCAGGATGAAAAACTCTGCAAAGAAAAAACTCAATGTAATTCAAATGTAGCCAAAAATGTTGAAAATACAGCCCTTAAGCCAAGATTGTTATTGTTATTTAAAGAAAATAGAATAATTGGGAAAGTGCACAGTTGTCGAACTATTAATTAATGAAACAGCCATTGCAACTTCAACCCAACATAGTGTGCAATAATATCTGTAATGACTGACCCCTCAACAATTGCAAACAGTGGATATAACATGTAAGTACTTACATTTTTAAATTTTAATGTCAGTATTTAATTACAATACGGAGTGTTAACCTCGTTTATGTAAGTTTAAAATGATATTGTCGTGGAGCTGTCCATTAGCACACTTCTGTTCACATGCACATGGCATTAGTACTTTGAACTTTCATATTTTCTGATCTTTTAACCACAGTCCCACCCAACTTTCGTCTATCTATTCCCACCAAGTATTTATATGACTGCCCTATTTTCTCACTTTGCATTTTGCATTGACATTAATGCATACATTTCATTATCTTGTAGCTCTCCGTAAATGTCAGGAACCGAGTATTCACCTACTCATATGGAAATATGTATGGTGGAAATATTTGTTAGGTAAACTGTTAAGATCCATTTTTGATAACTGGAACTAAAACACACTTCTTGCAACTGCACTATCTTGCTATATAGCTATGCACATGATTCAAACCATTGCAAAACAACTCAGGAGAGTGAGTCAGAACAGAAAGTCCTCATCCATAGCGGAGATAATTGCTGCAATAATCTGCTGGGAAAAATAACCTTGGCATCTTTCCTCAAGTCTCATTTTTCTCCTCATCTACAGCCAGGTCCTCTCAGTGTATCAGGAAACAAACACCCAGCCAGTTATCTTTCCAGATGGTTCTGGTGTATCCTCTTCACACTGGATGCACTTGACTGGCAATGTGGATCAAGCCTCTTCTCCATTAGCATCTGAAAAATATCATGCACGGTTATGCTGAACCATTTTCGTGTGCCTTCTCTCTAAGTGAACAATGGTGTGAATGTTGATATAATTCATCTCATACAAGAGGCAGCTGATGCAGATAATTGATTTATTTCATTTTTACAAATATGAGCAGTGGTTTTGCAATAAATCGTTTTAAAACAGATTTATAGACTCATGGCAAGATTTCCATCTGGACTGTAAATTTTCAAAGCAAATCCAATCAATTTTTATTCTGCAGATTCCTTACAATCCAATATTGCTATCCCATCATTACTAACCTCCTTCCCCATCCAAACTGTTCCACCTATTATTCCAACTATTCCAAACTGATCAGTTTACCAGTAGTGCTCTAAAACTCATCTGCTGGCTTTGCTCCATGGGTAAGCACTTGGTGAGCTTGTTATTAGCATTGGCAATAACTTGTCAGTCAAATTTAAATAATATTTGGAGCAGTAAATCGGGCTTTTTGCTGGTAAAACTAAAATTGCTCTTCCCACTGCTGCACATCCTTTAATGTTGTTGCTAAGCTTAAAGGATGACCATTGTTACAAGCTTTCTTTACGAGCACCTTCTCAAGACAATGGTGCTTCTCTGAGCATACGAGCATTGGTTGCTTCCTGTCATTGTAGTGAACAGAAGTACTGACCCATTTTATTTTCTGTTTTCTTTATCTGATATAGGGACGGATTTGCAGAAAAGTAGGGAAAACAAAGAAAGCTTTCACTCGTAAAGAAGCTGAAGCAACATTCAAAAGTTTGGTGAAGACACATGAGAAATATGGCTGGGTTACTCCACCTGTATCTGATGGTTGAGCCATAGCGCTCCCTCCATTTTCAACCACAAAAACACTTTCACCTTCTCCGTGCTGTGTATGATCCATTCCTTCTATTTCAGCTTCAGTTAGACATGGCGATACTAAGGAGACATTTATGTTATTTATGGAGAGAGATGTTTACAGATAAATGCCTAAAGGGATTTTTATTTTGGGGGGGAGATCTGTTTGATCGCTGAGATCGGGTTCAATTGAATTTGGTTGTGCTTCATTGTATTTGCATCATTTCCCTATCCTACTACAGTTTATTATGCTTCTCTCCATCTTAATGAACAAATGGCATCAAATGTTCCATTCGTTGCCATTCCACTAATTTAAATTTAAATGAAGCAGTTAATATTTAATACCCAGGTGGCAAGCATAAGTTGACATTTTGCTGTGCTGTTTTCACAGGTCAATGGTCAATGCAACTTGAAAATTGTAATTTCTGTGGAGCTGTGCTCTATCGTGGCTAAAATTAAAATTCTACATGTCATGTAGCTGGTTATTGATCATGGAAAATGAACTGTTCTAACTTCAACTCCAATGAAGCAAAAATAGGAGGGTTAATGTGTTTCAGCAGCATTATTGATTGGCATTACTGTACATTATTTATGAAAATAGTCTTTGGCAGTGGGAACCACCTCTGTAATTCAAATCAACATCTCACAGGGTTAATGTGCCTATGTGGTAAATAATGTCAGGGTTAATAATAGAATTGTAAATCAAATGTGTGTGGAACTAAGGAAAGCAACATGCTCATGATAGATTGTAGAGGAATAGTTTTAAGACAATGCAGTGATACATTTCAAAATCCTGCAATAAATACGTCTTAAATGACTCAGATGTTTTAATTCCTACTGTATCTGCATGTTTAAGGAATCAGTGGTTGCTAGTTTGCTGAAAGAATGTTGCTGTCATTTGTTCTGTGTCAAGAGCTATTACATTTTGTCAAGTGGTAATGACATTTGTGTTTTTTTGTTTAATTTATTTGTGATTTGCCAAATGCCTATCCTTCTGAGCATGTGACAGACATTCTGACCGAAGGGAAAAACCTCAAGGAAACAAGTTGGTTAAAAGTGTCTGAATGAGATCAATTGCACTTATGTTGTATAGTTCTTTAATGACCAAGTAATTGGGGAGGCATGTAAAAGGCAAAGAAAGTCACAAGAATGGAAGAAAATATCATATCCGACAGAAAATAAATGCTCTTTTTAACCTGCTCTTCATTGTAGTTAATTATTAGACCTAGAACCTGTTATTCTTCTATGCATTTTGAATTATAAAAATTATAGAGCAGATTATTATGGTGAATCACTACACATTATTTTCATGAGGAGCATCAAGCCAAAAAAATGCATCATGCAATTATAGGAAGATTACATTACAGATGAACACCATTCAAAAGAGCAACTCTGCTAGTCTCACTCTACCTTCCTTTCCCCACAACCAACAATTTCATTCTCTTCAGGTGCTTATTTAATTCCCCTTTTAAAGCAAAAATTGTATCCTTTGAGTAGAGTTTGCAGTTTGTTCCAGATCCTAATAATTTGTTGCCAAAAAGAACTTTTCCTCATGTTATCATTGCCTCTTTTTTCAGTTGCCTTAAATTGGTGTCCTCGGGTTCTCAGTCTTCTCACCAATAGAAAAGCTTCCACTCTGACTACTTCAACAAGATGTTCAGAGTTTTGAACACCTATTTTAGATCTCCTCGAAAGCTTCTCAGGGCACTAACTCAAAACCTTCAAATAATATGAAACGTGAAAGCATTTTAAACCAAGAGGGTGACAGAATCCCAATTCTGTGATTCTATCATACAGAATGAGGACTAATGTATCTACATTAGTTCTCTAAGTGTTTTGATTTGCCTCGTCCCCATAACCCACACATTGTTTCTATTCAGAATCCCTACAATGTGGAAACAATCCGCCCAACATGTCCACACTGACCCTCCGAAGAGTAACCCACCCAAACCTATTCCCCTACCCTATATTTACTCCTGACTAATGCATTCAACACTATGGGGAATTGAGCATGGCCAATTCACCTGACCTGCACGTCTTTGGCCTGTGGGAGGAAGCCAGAGCACCCAGAGGAAACCCACACAGACACAGGGAGAATGTGCAAACTCTACACAGACAGTCACCTGAGGTGAGAATTGAACCCAGGTCCCTGGTGCTGTGAGGCAGCAGTGCTAACCACTGAGCCACTGTGCTGCCCAAAATTTAAGTAATCTTCCAATGGCTTCTTGAATACCTCAATTGAATCTGCTTCTACCACACTTACAAATCAGATGAACTTCCTGAATGGAATTTTTTTTCAACTTCCATTTGCTTATTTTGTAAAATACTTTAAAACTGTCCCTCATTCTTGATCTTTTTACAGATAGGAACAATTTCTCCATATCCACTTTGTCCTGAACATTCATGACTTTGAAGACTTCTATTAAATATCCCCTCTGCTTACTCTCCAAAGAAAACAGTCCCAATTTCTCCAATCTGTCCTCATAACTGAAGCAACCCATCATTGGGACCATTCTCATAAACTTCTGCACGCTCTCCATACATTCATATCCTTCCTGAAGTGTTGCACCCAGAACTGTACAAAATTCTCCAGCTGAGGTCTAACAGTGTCTTATATAAGGTAAGTATGACTTCTGTACTCTTGAACTCTTTGCCCCTATTAATGAAGATTAAAATATTGCATATTGTATTGACTATTCTCCCTACCTGACCTGTCATCTTTAATGACTTACGTATACCCCAATATTTCTACTCCGACTCACCTTTCACAATATCATCCTTTATTATGTACCATCTCTTCAGGTTCTTTGTGCCAAAGATTCACATTTTGATTCCAGCCTTGGGCTACTGTCCATGTGGAATTTGCACTTTCTCCCCGGGTCTGTGTGGGTTTCCTCCGGGTGCTCCGGTTTCCTCTCACAGTCCAAAGATGTGCAGGTTAGGTGAACTGGCCATGCTAAATTGACCATAGTGTTCAGGCATGTGTAGGTTACATGCATTAGTCAGGGGTAAATTAGAGTAATAGGATAGGGGAATGGATCTGGGTCGGATACTCTTTGGAGGGTCGTGTTGGGCCAAATGGTTTGTTTCTGCATGTAGGGATTCAATGATTCTCCTCATTGAACTTCATCTGCTACCTATCTACCCTCTTCGGATGCTGCCTGAACTGCTGTGCTCTTCCAGCACCACTAATCCAGAATCTGGTTTCCAGCATCTGCAGTCATTGTTTTTACCTAGTTGATTTTAACCCTACTGCGAATCCTCTTGCAAGGATGCCTGCCTTGAAGAAGTTTTCCTCCTCTCTCTACAAGAATCTCAGGGAGTCCCTGTCCCACTGCAACTCCCAGGTCATTTCCTCTGCCCTGAAGTTCTTTAACCATGTCCTGAAACAAACTCGCTACCACAGCCACATTTGCTTCCTCAGTGCCTGCCTCCGTAACCAACTCATCCCACACGGACTCCGGACCCCCTTTAAACCGCAGAGTTCGGACCCGAACAGGACAAACAGTACAGATTACAGATTCAAAAACACCAGCAACGGTTCTCCTTCAAGATCCTCCACTCCACGCTCGCAGCAATGCGCCGGCACCTCTCTACAGTCAGCCCTGCCTCAGCTGAGGGCCACACTCTCTCAGAATTGCAAAGGACCCACTCTGTACTACATCCTCAGAGAATTCATACTCTCAACAAACAGTATTTCAACTCCATTTCAAACATCAAAAACTGTAAGTACAACAAACTTTTATCTACCCACCTCCATAACCAGCGCTCCTCAAACATTCCAGAAGATTCCCCTGGCCTCTGAAACACCATTAGCCATGCGGCTGATGCAGCTACCACCCCCACGCTGATTGATGATGTCACTTCTGCCCCCATCATGGCCACTCCCACAGCCACTTCCAGCCCTCACATCATCGCCGATGCCACACGCACAGTGACTTCCGCCACCCCTACTGCCGTGTCTGCCACCACTTCCGACCCCACCAGCGCCACTCACCTGCATTCTGCTGACACGCCCCCCACA
>NC_057714.1:12738953-12760434 GCF_004010195.1 Chiloscyllium plagiosum | reverse complement strand
TTCCTGGTGAAGGGCTTTTGCCCAAAACGTCGATTTTACTGCTCCTCGGATGCTGCCTGAACTGCTGTGCTCTTCCAGCACCACTAATCCAGAATCTGGTTTCCAGCATCTGCAGTCATTGTTTTTACCTATCTATCCAGTCCACCAACTTGTCACGGTTCTGTATTTCTCAGTTTACGATTCTTCTCCGTTTTGTGCCATCCCCACAAACTCTGAAATTGTCACCAGCTCACCGAGATCTAGATCATTTTTGTACATAAGTAAAGCAAGACCGACCTCTGGGGAGCTCCAGCCCAAACAATACCCATTAATCATTATTCTCTTTTTCCTATCAGTCAGACAATTTATATCCCATGTTGCTGCTGACCCTTTGATTCGATTACCTATCACTTTCCTCACAAGTCTCTGTGTGGTTCTCCATCAAATATCTTTTGGAACTCTATGTACACAATATTTCCAGCCTTGCCTTTGTTAACACCTTTCCAAAAAAAATCTCCCAACAAGTTAGATGTGGTTTTCTCTTAAATCCATACTGACTCTTGTGAATTAATCCATATTTTTCCACACGACAATTAATTCTAGCCCAAATAATTATTTCTGGAAGCTTCTCCACCACCAATTTAACCTACCTGGGCTGTAATTTCTTTGACTTTTTTTTAATCCATGGGATGTGAGCTTTGCTGGCTGGAACAGCACTTATATCCCATCACTAATTCATCTTAAGAGGGTTGGGCAGGGCTGCCTTCTTGAACAGCTGCAGTCCATTTGGCGTATGTAGACTTACAATGCTGTTAGGGAAGGAGTTGCAGGATTCTTAAAGAAACATTGAAGGAACAATAATATATTTCCAGTCAGGATAGTATTGGCTTGAGGGGAACTTGCAGATTGCGGTGTTCATGTGTATCTGCTGCCCTTCCCCTTCTGGAGTGCAGTGGTTGTGGAGTTGTAAGGTGATGTCTAAAGAGCCTTGATAAAATTCTTATGTATGTACAGGTGGTACAATTGGTGGTTCCAATCAAGTGGCTGCTTTTTCCTGGATGATGTCAAGCCTCTTAAGTGTTGGATCCACACTCATTCAGGTAAGTGGGGAAAATTTCATCACACTCTTGACTAGTGCCATTGTAGATGTTAGACAGGCTTTGAGGAGTCAGGAAGTAAGTTAGTTGCTACAGGATTCCTAGCCTTTGACCTGCTCTTACAACCACAGTATTTATGTTGTCCAGTTCAGTTTCTGGTTAATGGCAACCCTCAGAATTTTGGTACTTTTTTTTCAACAGGCTCATAATTTCAAAACCTCTCCAGCTGTCTGGCTATAAGGTCACCCTTCAGCCTCTGATACTCCAGGGAATATAACTCCAATTTATTCAGCTTCTTGCTATAGTTCTAACCCTATAACCCTGGCAACATCCTTGTAAATCTTTTCTGAACCCTTTCAAGTTTCACAACATCCTATAGCAGGGAGACTGGAATTTAATGCAGTATTCCAAACGTGCTCCAACCAATGTCCTGGAAAGCCGCAATATGATGTCCCAACCCCTATACTCAGTACAGTGACCCCAATAAAGGCAAGTATACCAAACACCTTCTTCACTATCCTATCTACCTGTGACTCCACTTTCAAGGAACTGTGATCCTGCACTCCAAGGTCTCAGTTCAGCAACACTCCCTATGACCTTCCCATTAAGTGTATAAGGCCTTCCCTGACTTGCATTTCCAAAATGCAGTACCTCGCATTTATCTAAATTATACTCCATCTGCCACTCCTCAGCCTATAGGCCCATCTGATCAATATCCTGTTGTACTCTGAGATAACCTTCTTCACTGTCCACTACAATTTTGGTGTCATCTGCAAACTTACTATCCAAATCTCCAATGTTCACATTCAAATCATTTATATAAATGACAAAAAGCAGCAATGAGCTGATCAATTTTAAAACAAATTTATTAATTATTTAAAAAGTACAAAACAAATTCAAAGCTAATCTGGAAACAGTACTGACAATGAAAGGAAATCGTTATTGAAATTTAAGTAATAATTAGGGCAAGTTTCACATAGCATGTTTTAAAAAATTCATACAAAAGTAAGTTACAATAATGGTTAATAGATGTTTGCTAACTGGGTTGGGCACAGACAGGTTTAGTATTTGTAAATTGACTGAAGTAGGCTGAAGTGTTGACCCTCCAAGCATCGGTTGCATGTCATTTTACATAACAAAAGGGCATTTGACCTACTGCATCTGTGGCTGCTGAGCGATAGAATTATGAACAACTTTTGTTTAATACTAAGGAAGAAAGCTCTGCGCAATGGAAGGTGTCCATGGACTGGTCATGTAGGCAGAAAAATGGCAAAGGAATTCAATTTGGAGAGGTTTGTTGTTACGTATTTGGGGAAGGCAGACAAGGCACGGAAATAAATGATAAATGGTGGAGCCCTGGAAAGTGCAGAGGAACCGAGGAAGCTTGGAATACATTTTTACAGATCCCTGAAAAGAACCAGGACAGGTAGATAAAATCGTCAAGAAGGCATGTGGGATATCTTTCCGTATCTGTGCCTCAGCCCAAAAAAGAACAGGGAGATTATACTACAAACGTTTTATAACTTGTTAAAATTATGAAGGACCAAGACAGAAGATTAATAACGACCTATTTCCTTATGCAGGGAGACAATAGCTTTATTGTAATTGGTAGAACTGGAGTGGGAGGAATTGAGAGTAATCCACAGAGTGGGTGAACGGCTTCAAAGGGTGGAAGTTGCAGAAACTTTCCAATCCGTAAAAGAACAATGCTTGGAGATGCATTTGAGGCCATAATTATATGACTATTGAGCAAGAACTGGAAGGTAGGATTAGGCCAGATAATTTTTTTGCAGCCAGCAGCAACACCATGGGCCTAATGACTGCCTTCTGTGTTGCACATCTTTCGATATTTCTATGTGCTATGCCACTTTGCCAAACATATTTACTTTTGCTAAATATTTATCCATCTCTATTTTAAAAGGTGTTGCTGATTCAACTTGCTGCAGTGTTAGAACTGTCATGTGCATTTAAGTAAATAGCCCTATCTTATTCTTTTGGTGTTTTTTTTAATCTGCAAATTTAAGTTACTAAATCATTAGTAAATGAAAATAGTTAAAAATCACACAACACCGGGTTATAGTCCAACAGGTTTAATTGGAAGGACTAGCTTTCGGAGCGCTGCTCCTTCATCAGGTGGTAGTGGAGCTCTGAAAGCTAGTGTTTCCAATTAAACCTGTTGGACTATAACCTGGTGTTGTGTGATTTGTAACTTTGTACACCCCAGTCCAACACCGACATCTACAAATAGTTCTCCTTCAATTTATTTAATGGTTGAGTAGATGAAATAGTGATGCAGGCCCGGGGTGTAACCAAGACTTTGGAATGTACACAAACAGGCCCAGCTAAGGCTCTGTATAGTTCAGCATTTATGATTCATATAGTACTTTGTCATTCATATAAATGATTTGGATGAGAATATGGAACTTAGTAGGTTGACTAAAATTGGTGGCATAGTAGATAACGAAGAAGGTTTTCTAAGATTACAAAAGGATCTTGATCAAATGGGTCAATGGGCTGTAAAATGGCAGATGGAGTTCAATCTGGATAAATACGAGGTATTGTGCTCTAGTACAACAAACAAGAGCGGGGCCTTGGGCAGTGGTGTAGAACTGGGGTGAAGGTACATAATTCTTTAAAGTTTGTGTCACATATAAACTGGATGGTTAATAATGGTTTGGCATGCTTGCCTTCATTGCTAAGTCCTTAAAGTATAGGAGTTGGGACGTTATGTTGAGGCTTTACAGGACATTGGTAAGGTCTCTTCTGGAATACCAGTTCTGGTCCCCAGTTCTAGAAAGGATATTATCAAGCTGGAGAGGGTTCAGAAGAGACTTACCAGGATGTTGCTGGGTATAGAAAGTTTGAGTTATAAAGAAAGACTGAATAGGTTGGGATTTCTTTTTACTGGAGCATAGGAGATTGAGAGGTGACCTGATAGAAGTTTATAAAACAATAACAGGTATAAGTAGAGTTGATGATAGTTATCTTTTCCCCAAGATGGGGAATTTCAAGATGAGGGGGCACAATTTTAAGGAGAGAGGAGAGACATTTTAAAAAGACATAGGTCATTTTTTTACACTGGGTGGTTAGTGTGCGGAGTGAACTTCCTAAGGAAGTGGTGGATGCGGGAATAATTACAGTATTTAAAAGACATTTGGATGGATACATGAAAAGGAAAGATTTGGAGGGATATGGGCCAGTGGGAGGCAGGCGGGACTAGTTTAGTTTGGGATTATGTTCAGCATGGACTGGTTGGACTGAAGGGTCTGTTTCCGTGCTATATGAATCTTTCTATCATACTGATCTGACCTCCAAATACCAGCATATTGGGATAGCTGACAAGACAATCATTAAAAAAGATACCTTTCAATGGGGGCTTTTCATACATTCTAATGCTTCATTTTATATATTAAAGCTAGTGTGAAATTACTACAATTTTAAGTCAGAAGAATACATTTTATGATCGTGTACATGCTAAATCCTTAAAAACTAATAATCTTCCTTGTCTCAGCAATTACGACAGCAGTTGATGCTAGGTTCTGGGGTCCTTCTTCCTTGAATATACATGAGTAATGCATAACTATGATAGTTGGCATAATTAAGCATTAGGCAGGGGCTCAGGGTGTGGTGTTGAGAGATGAAAACGTAAATGAGAGTTGGGTGAGAATGTATGAAAAGCTCTGAACTAATGGGATCAACAGGATTTGCAAAGAAGAATGGAAAATGGAAATTTGGGGAGGGGGCATGGGGGAACAGTCAACTAAGCTGGCAGATGGAGCCTATGACTCACTCTACACAGCACAGCCTGCAATACCCTTCATCATTGTTCAAATCACAAATACTTATTGGAAATAGATAATGGCTGTTAGCACATCTGGAGTGGGTGGAGTAAGAGCTTATTTTTGCTCTCTAAGCACATGGGTTATACTTATGAGCTCTATGAGGCCATACAAGGGGCAATTGCATGAATCAGGCACTGAGACAGTACAGTCATCTGTATCATAATGCCCTGTATATGAAGTGCATACAGTGTCCAATTGTACGGTGTACAAATGCTGGCCACAAGCATTCCTGACAAGGTCATCATCCATTGATCATCGTCATCATTGTCACCAACGAACTTAAAAATCTCACCTGAGGGCTACATTGCACAAAAACAATCCGAAATCTCATTAATAATAAAAGCAGAAACTGTTGAAGAAACTCAGCAGACAAGAGAATGTCAAAAGAAATAAAGTTTACATTTTTTAAATCTGATATGACTTCCTCAGAGCTGAACTCAGAAGATCTCCTAGACTGAGCAAGGACACAGAGCTAATTTCCTCACAGCTTGACCTGTAACTGTGTGCTGTTCCCTCATTGAATAATGAGAAAATGTTATGCTGTGTTATTAGGGAAAAGATAGCACTTCCTTAGGTTCTAACATAGTATCATGCAAAGGATAGGTAACTTGTGCAGATGGGTTCTTGTAACTGCAGTTACAGTTGATCAGACTGGTGATGTTCTATAATAGCAATACATTTGTGAATGGGGGATTTTATTTGCAATGCAATTGTCACCTCAGGGGCTTTCTTTTCTGTGGTCTGTGAAGGGCAGTTGTAACTGACAGTGATTGATGTGGTCTTTAAACCTGGAAAAGATAGTACAACTACCAGAATGTCCCAGCAGTGATTAGTATTACTACCATGAGTGAGTGTACAATAGAGTGAACATGGTGCCATAGGTCACCTGGTCTGTGCATAATGAGCAGTCCAAAATTGCATGAGAACTCACTTGAGCTCATGGAGAGAAACCCAACTTGAAATTCCCCTCAATTGATACTTAACTGATTTTTTGTTAAATTTCAGGCAGATAATCTAGTTGAGACTGAACTAGTCTTCTAAAGATTCATCATAACGTGCTGTTTTTGTTATTCTTTTCCACTATTTACAAGAGACTAAGATCCCATATGCGAACTTAACCACTTCCTCAAACTGCACTACTACCCTCAGTAATGTCCAAACATGTAACCCAGGTCTCTGTCCCTGCATCCTTTTTAACATTATATGCTTTAGATACATTGCTTCTGTTTCTTCTCCTATAAAAATGTATCACTTCACAATTCTCTGCATTGCATTTCATTTGAAATATATGTGCACAACATTTTCAGCTTTTGTGTCATTTAAAAATTTTGAAACCATGCTCTGCACACCAAACTCTAGCTATTTAACATAATGTAATGTAATTTAATCCAGAAAAACAGTGGTTATCCTAATAACGACAGTGTGCACTTTTCTCCATTCTGTGAAGCAGCGGTTCACCACCTACTGTTTTTCCTGTCACACATTTCATAAAATTCCACCACTGTCCCCTTGATTCCACAGGCTTCAACTTTTCTGACAACGTATCATGTGACACTTGAGCAAATGGTTTTGAAATTGCACATGCACCACATCAACCATATTACCCTCATTAATCCTCTCTGTTATTTCATCAAAAGCTTAATCAAGTGCATTAAACACAAATGGCCTTTCAGAACTCATTCTTGGCTTCTGTTAATTCATCCATTATTCATGCTCAGTGACATTTGCAAGATCAGCATTCTTTTGCCCTTTTCTTTGCCTTGGGTAGATGATTGTCTTACACTGACCGTGATGGCATAAGCCTTAAATCACATACCCTGAATGGGTAAGGACAGCAAATTTTATCACCTTCAAAGCATCAATGAAATTGTTTTTTTTCAATAATCAGGCAGTGCCAAGGTGACCTTTTAACTTATATTAACTTAAATTTTAAAATTAATTAAAATTTTCAACCTACCATGATGGAATTTGAAGTTACATTTGAAGGCTGATCAGTTCATGCCTTTTGATTGCTAGTTTCCTAACATAATAGTATATGTCATTATCTATATCAACATGCAAAGATTTTGAACTTATTAAAGAGGATTCATGGTATTTTGCAAACGCACAGTTGTTCCGGCACCCCCCCCCCCCCCCCCCTAACAGCAGCCAGTTCATTCCAGATTTCAAATGCTACTCATAGTTACACTGTTACACAGTTTTCATGTTCATTGCTGCGGAAGCGAGAAAGAGGAGCTCTGAACTGCATCAGGAGACTTTCTCAAGCTTTTGTCAAGATTTTACCAACTTTTGAGCAACATGTATTCAGCAAATTCTCTGAGGACTTCATCAAAACGAGTAAGTGTTCTGTCAATTTGCCTTATTGGACTTCTTCGAGGAATCATCAATGGAAAGGGAGCACTAGGTCATTGGTACCTACAAAGCGTTCTTTTGGCCAAGCTGAGGAATGGGAGGAGACATGAGCAGACAAAGGTGAGCAAACTGCTTACAGAGAAAAAAGGGAGAAGAGGGTGAACATTCTTCGTGCTGTAGTGCAGGATGCTTTTAGTCCTTTAATACCCATTTCAGGAAGCCATGCTGAACGACTACAGGCAGCCCTATTCAAAATGGGGTCCAATGCATAAAAACAAACTGCAATTAAAAAAACACAAAGGTTGCATTTATATAGCCTTTCTATGGACACTCAGTGCTTTCTAGCATTGGAATTATATTCTGAATTATGTTCACTACTTTCATGTAAGAAATGGGACCACCAACATACACACTGTAATATTCCACATACAGCAATGTGAAGATGATCAGATAATGTGAGCATTAGTGATGTTTGTTGAGGGATGAATATTGGCCATAACACCAGAGAAACTTTCCTTTTCATCTTCATATTGTACTATTGGACCCTTGTACCCCTGTACTCCCTACTGACGTTTTCAACCTAAATATTATACTCAAGATTCTGATGTGATATATGAAGGCACAAGCTTCTGACTCAGAAGAGAGAGCAGACACGCTGACCTACAGCAGAGGGACTGTAGAAGCTGCTCACAAATTGAAGGTTGGGCATTGCATGTCTTAATTTTTTGGCCATTGACTTAAATATCTAAGGAATACAAAATACCTGTTTATTTTAGGTTCATGCAGAATTTGTTGGAAGATAGCTGTAGGGTGTGTTCAACCCCAAAAGAGTTTTCTGGTAAAAATGCAGAAAATTCTCATTTCTTTACTGTCGTGTAAAACACAGAACAAAATCCAATCCTCTATAGCAAACCAAGCCAGCAGTGAAACATACAATGCCAATCATCAAAACAAACAATGCCTTAGACTGTACTACAAAGAGTTGTAAGCTACAAAAGAGTCCTAAAGATCAGAAGAGTTCATTAATCATTTGGCATGCATTTTTACAGCATTAGCTCTGTGATTGTTTTGTAGCATTGTGTCACATTCAGAATTGTCCATTATGCTATTGATAATCAACGGTCCTGAAGGGGATGAAGTGATCTCATGCTTTAATTAGGTTCAAGGCCTCCTTCAATGAACAAAAGATCTTTCTTTCTATCTGATTAACATTTTGTCGTTTGTTAACCTTATCTTAGAAATGTTGGCTTCTCTGAGTTTATGAAGCTAATTTGAAACTGACAGCTAAGCAGTTGGGTGGTGGAAGCAGAGTTTTTGATCTTAATAGGTTTTTTAAAATTTTTGATAAAAGCAGAACAAGAAAGATTTTTGGGAATAAACAATAATGTGGAATTGAGACCGCAATTAAATCAAACATTATCTTTTGAACGGCAAACTAAGTTCAATGGCCTATTCCTGCTCCACTTTCATATGTATATTACCCTGTCCCGTGAGTCTAATTCCTGGGATGAAGGGGTTGACATGTCAAGAACAGCTAAACAGTTTAAGCCTTTATTCATGAAAGTTCAGAAGATTGAAGGGTGGATTTAATGAAACATACAAGTTTCTGAGGGGCTTTGACAGGGTGGTTGTTGAGATGTTCCCATTAGTGGAGTAATCTTGAACTGGGGACATAGTTTTAGAATAAGGGTCACTCATTTAAATTGAGATGCAAGGGAATTTCTTCTCCAAGGTGGTAGTGAATGTCTGGAATGTCTGGAGTTGTGGAGGCTGGATCATGAGAATTACATAAAGAGGGAGAGACAGATTTTTGAAACATTGAGGAGTTGACAGCTATGCTGAGCTAGCATGAAAGAGAATTGAGATCTAGTGCAGATCAACCATGATCTCATTGGATGGAGGGCAGGTTTTGGGGCCAAAATAGCCAACTTCTACTATTTCTTATGGTTTATAGATTCCCTACAGTGTGGAAACAGGCTCTTCGGCCCAACAAGTCCACACGGACCCTATGAAGAGTAACCCACCCAGACCCATTACCCTCTAACGAATGCACCTAACCATGCAATTTAGCATGGCCAACTCACCTGACCTGCACACCTTTGGACTGTGGGAGGAAACCGGAGCACCCAGAGGAAACCCATGCAGACACAGAGAGAATGTGCAAACTCCACACAGACAGTCACCCGAGGCTGGAACTGAACCTGGGACCCTGGTGCTGTGAGGCAGCAATGCTAACCACTGAGCCACCATGCCATCCTAAATGTTCACATTTGATGTTGTGCAGTGCTCCACAAGCTACATAATCAGCAGCTCACTCTAATGGAATGATTCCTATGGTCCTTTGTAAACTAATTACCAATGATAAAGCATTGGAGTTTATTTTTATCTTCTGGGTGCACACCAGGAAGTCTTTTGTGGCTGACAGGGGTGGGTGCATTTAGAGAGGCATGTCTCATTTCTATGCCACTGATGATTCTGGGCAATGACTGAATGGGCAATCCACTGCAACTCATCAGTTTCAATCAGCACAACATCAGGACCATCATACACCTTGCCAAGCTGCTGGCAGACGATCAAAATGAGGTAGACGATCAAAATGAGGTGGTTGTGAAGATGGTTGAGGCCAGGGCAACAACAAGGCACAGCAGTTTAGTGGAGCCAAAAGGAACATTCCTATTCCTACACAAAAATATAACCCAGATGTTTTATCTTTAACTGAGCGGTCTCTTTCAGGTCTGTTGGTTATGCCACCTAATGCTAGGACATCGTGTGATTCTTTACATGTGTATCACTGAAAATTGAAAATAGGATTCTAGCTAATACATAGGACCCCAATTTGGATAACTAGCCCTGACCCTGAAGCACTGCAGTCACTAACAGGACTGATCCCTTTAAAATGATGGCAGAAAAACTGTGTGTCTACCAATTTCATTTTAAGGTCAATGCTCCCCCATTAATGTTGATTTGAGCAACTTAAAATCAGCCACAAAATCATTGTACACCAAGCCTTTAAGAAACAAACATCTAATTTCCTAAGTAACTCACTGAGATCATTGAGTATGTGTGTCATAAACACCAGGAAGATTCCAGGTTTATGTCCTGATCTGAGTTACCCAAAATCACATTAGGCAGCAGCAAGGGATCTCATTACTGGCATTATTGCCACAAATTATGGTGGAGAAATCAGACCAGATCTCCATTCTTGATCCGTATCCAGAGAAACCCGGTGGAAGTCTACACGTATGAAAATTAAAATCAGACTTGGAGGTCAATGACTCTCTTTTATTTTGTGACTTTGCACCCACACTGAAAAGTTTGATTTAAGAGGTGATGTCAAGAACTGTCTTCCAACTTTGGCTTCTTGGACCTCTGTTAAATACTGAAGACTATGCATTATAATCTGAGATATGCCAGGTTCTATTCTTACTGTTATGTTATTAAGAAACTGAAGTCTACCTTCCATCTTTTTAACTATTGAGTTACCTAATGTTACCCACACTATACTATTTATGCTCAGAGGGAGCAACTTTACGATATCGTCACTTGTTCGTTCCAGGGTCCGAAAGCCCTTATACAACAGATTCCATTGACAAATACACATACAGGGGACAAAGTGAAGTATCCATTATATACTTCTGGAAACAAGAATATGCCCATTTAAGCAATATGTAATTCTTTTTTGAAGCCAAGAATATGAATGAGGATTACTTATTGTCTGCTTAGTCTTACTTCTGCCACATACATGTAGTCTAAATATGGAGGTTTCCTCTTTCCAAATTTTTGTTCAAGTAAAACATGAAAGGTCTTTCAAGTCGGGGGCACAGTGACTTTCTCTGACAGGCCAGCCTTTAGACATAGTTGAATGAGGGCAGAAGCAAGTTGGGAGGCTTCTAAGCCTGGAGTAATGGCTCCCTGACCTACTGCCAGGGACCACCTCCATTGTCCCTACTGTTCCTAGTCAAGTGGGAAACAACTGGAGAATCCTAGTCAGCTTCTGCCAACAGGCTTTGACAGGCCTTTAAGTGTGCAAATTATCTACACACCACTGCCAGGTTGGTGATCCTGCCAACTCATCTCCGCCCTCAAGTCTTCCCAAGTAAAAGGCCTGGAGACAAGATGGAGCTGGGGACAGACCCACTGGCCAGTCCCCTACTATTTTGAATCTTCTACAAAACCGATTTCTATCATCATCATATATACTTGATTGAAGTTATATACATTTATTCTTTTATTAACATTATATACAATGCTCTATCCTCTCTCTCACACATTAATTCATTGTCAAAACAATTCACTCTCATAAAGCTAATTGTATATTATTAATGTTGCCTGACAAGCAAACTACAGCTCACCATTAAATTGATAATAATGGATAGTATGTGGCCCATAAATTAATTATTTCTCTCATTTAATTACTCAAACCTGACATCTGATTAATGCATTCCTCAGATATAAAGGTTCATAAATTTCTTAAATGAAATTTTAAAGTCATTCACTTGCAATTTTGATGCAACCCCAAATATTGATGAATGGCCTATGAATTAAGCAGAACAATTAGAGAGAAGAATAAAAATAAATTACAAACACAGCACTCTACATCTCCTGTGCAGCTAGGCTTCAGCTATGAATTTGAAGAAGCACCTCTTCCCCTTGTGGGATCCTAAAACGTTCATCACATTCTGAAAATGCACAATACAGCACATTACACAAGGTCAAAGTGATAGGGATAGACTTAGAGTCATAGAGATGTACAGCACGGAAATAGACCCTTCAGTCCAACTTGTCCATGCCGACCAGATATCCCACCTGCCAGCACCTGGCCCATATCCCTACAAACCCTTCCTATTCATATACCCATGCAGATGCCTTTTAAAGTTGCAATTGTACCAGCCTCCACCACTTCCTCTGGCAGCTCATTCCATACACAGAGTGAAAATGTTGCCTCTTAGGTCTCTTTTATATTTTTCCCCTCTCACCCTAAACCTATGCCCTCTAGTTCTGGACTCCTCCACCCCAGGGAAAAGACTTTGTCCATTTATCCTATCCATGCCCCTCATGATTTTATAAACCTCTATAAGGTCACCCCTCAGCCTCCGGCGCTCCAGGGTAAACAGCCCCAGCCTGTTCAGCCTCTCCCTATAGCTCAAATCCTCTAACCCTGGCAACATCCTTGTAAATCTTTTCTGAACCCTTTCAAGTTTCCAAACATCTTTCCAATAGGAAGGAGACTAGAATTGCACACAATATTCCAACAGTGGCCTAACCAATGTCCTGTACAGCTGCAACATGACCTCCCAACTCCCTTGTGATGAAGATTGTAAAGATCTGTGTCAGTTATTGTCTTAAGTTACTATCTTTACATATAACTATGTATTATATTATCAGTCATTTCTTTCAGAACAAGACTTAAATATCGTCAATATTAGCAGAAGAATCAATTTATTTGATGTTAATCAATTTAGACATGGTACTGGGAGAAAGTGAGGACTGCAGATGCTGGAGATCAGAGTCAAAACGTGTGGTGCTGGAAAAGCACAGCAGGTCAGGCAGCATCTGAGGAGCAGGAGAGTTGATGTTTCAGTCATAAGCCTAATGAAGGGTTTGTGGCCGAAACGTCGATTCTCCTGCTCCTCGGATGCTGTCTGACCTGCTATGCTTTTGACATACTTTTCAACTTAGACATGGTACCATAGGGTTACCAGTCAAGATTGGACGTATTTCTGGAGATTTCACAATGGAATTTCTCCCCCAGTCATCCAGCCCCTACATTCCTATTATTGGTCATCCAGTCCTTCCATTCTAGAATTGCATCTTCTTAGCTCATTTAATGTGAACAAACTCCTTTAGTGAACTTTTCAATCTCCAAAGGAGACCCGACCAAAGGCAGATGAGGGCACAGCTTCAGGTCCCTGACAAGCAAGTTGGAACTCCAATGCAGTGTTGCCTCTCTCACAAATTTGGTTGGAGGCATCAAGACCTGTTAGCAAGCCACATGAATGAAACATTTTACCAATTCGGTCTCCAAATGAGTTATTTAAGAACCCATTGGCTTGGCTTCTGTTTCTCATACTTTAGAAGTAATTACACTTTTGACGTAAAATGCTGGAGTTTCATGTGTGTTTTTCTTGTATCCGTCCATGTGGCTGGTCGACTGAATGACTGTTATATTGGACCAAATTGTTCCAGGATGTAGCTAAGTGCTAACTTTGATGAAGGTTGCCTCAGTCCTGGAGATGAATCTACAATGGAGACTCCAGGTCAATTCAAGGAGGTTGGCAAAGCTACAGCCATGAATTGGTGTTGGATGCTTTAAAAATGCTAATTTGGATCCTTATGCCCATTTTAAGCACCTTCCTAAAAAATTTGTTTTACAGAAACTTTCCTGCTTTGTTCAAGATTCTGAAGAACAGTCATCTTAGCTCCAAAAGGATGACTCTGTTTCTTTTTTCACATGTGCTGCTAGACCATCTAAGTGTGTCCAACACTTTCTGTTATCCATAAAGAGCTTACTGGAAGTTGACACAAGAAATGAATGCTTTTTTTTCTTGTCTTACTGTGGAATTAGGATGAGCAAGAACATTCCTCCCCATTTATTTCGATCACTGCCAGTCCTGCTTAGCTCCCTGCTCCGCTGCCAATTGTCTTCCCCTACTATTAACATCACAGAAACACTGGATTAACATCTTTGCTTCACTTAGGGACAGTCTGCTGCTTGTCTGCCTTATTAAAGCGAGAGCAGATGTTCAATGTCATACCAATGAGCACACCTGGCTGTGTAAATAGATTTTTACCCTAATTTATTAAGGACAATGAGCCAAGAAAATCACTAACGTCCTTTTTCAGACACAGGTGTCCCGATTCAAGAGCTACCTATTCCTCTTTCTCACCAAGGTGGACTGCACCCAAACTTCATGCTGGTTTCTTAATTTCATGAATTCCGTGTGCACTCCAGTGTGACTCACACTGCAGGGTGGCTGCATGCACAACAGAGGACCCAAAAGGGTTCAAGGTTGCCATATATTTTAACTAGCCTCCAGCTCCATAATGTAATCTGTCCTACTTAAAGGGAACCTACATTGAACCAAAGGAGACTGGGGCTGCAAATGGAGACAATTAAGTAGAACATAAACAGCAGACGAAAGGGTCCACGGTTACCAACACTTTTTTATTGCAAGAAATAAAAGTCCGGATCCAAATGAAATTGCTTTTGGATTTTGATTTTAGGAGCTGAAGTACTAGCTCCAATATTGACTTTTTTTTTCAAGAGTCAAAACCACTGATAGTTTACCAGAACAATGACACACCCAAAAAAGGGATTACCTTGATCCAGAAAAGTACAGATTGGTGTCTCTCACTAGCATCTCATGCAACGGGCTTGAATATTCCATTCATTCTTCTGTCATGAAGATTTTAAAACTCTCAATATTGTACCGTATATTGTCGATGTGATTTTGGGACAAATTATCTCTGAAAGCACAGTTTTTACAGTTTTATTTTACAGCTGAAACTACTTATATTGCAATACTAGATTTCTGAAAAGCCTTCAACAAAGTTCTTTGGTAAAGATTTTTTTCAAATTCCTTTACTTTCTAATCAGGGAGACATTATTAATTTGGTTCTGGCACTTTCTAACAGAAGTCAAAGACAGTGATGGAGAATCATTTATTCAAGATGTCCTCTTGAGTGTCCTAGGGAACTATGTCAGGAGCATTATTCCTCTTGACAAGCAGATATGATGTTCCGAAAAGGAAATGTATGACCATATGCAGATGACTGTATGGATAACACATCTGGAAGCGATCATAGCTATTCACTTCTTACAGGAAAAATGGGAAATAAAATTCAGCATCAAACAATTGCATGTCATGTGGTGCATTACAAATGAAAATAATCCAACACGTAACTTTAAAGTCTGTCAATTGTCCAATGCAGTATCTGTGGGTCATCTTGAAAATGATCATTGGGGATTCCACGTTAAACAGATTACATACAAAGCAAACTGTTTTTATGGATCTCTTAGGCAGGGTTTTTGATATTATAAGAAAAACATCAGTTATAGCTTACCAAATATTTGTTCATCTATTTCTGAAATATGCTGATTG
This sequence comes from Chiloscyllium plagiosum, assembly GCF_004010195.1. Classification (NCBI taxonomy): domain Eukaryota; kingdom Metazoa; phylum Chordata; class Chondrichthyes; order Orectolobiformes; family Hemiscylliidae; genus Chiloscyllium; species Chiloscyllium plagiosum. The sequence goes on along the minus strand of NC_057714.1, from coordinate 12,745,062 downwards.
TAAGTGGAATTCTTAAGTGGTGAGGAATATAAATAAGATATAAGTGATCCAAACTCATGCTGCATGCAACAGGAGGAAAATATATCTGTGTCAGATCCTTGATCAAAATTTTGGAATAGGAATCACTATAGCAAATGTGGGGGAAAAAAAAAGCAATTTGCCAGCGTTGCATAAAATTGACAGAAACAATAATCCCTGAAGAAGGGCTTATACCCAAAATGTCGATTCTCCTGCTCCTTGGATGCTGCCTGACCTGCTGCGCTTTTCCAGCAACACATTTTCAGAAACAATAATCTGATGCCTTCCAGCAATGACAAAACACGAAGTGGCCATCCACACAAACTACAAAGGCCATCTGTTTCCAAGAACATCTATCAACACTCTTTCTTCTGAAAGACAATGCCACAATGAATGAAGCTGTCAAAAGAAAAGTCATATCGCCATCAAGCCGAAAAGAGAGTGTCTCATTCTGAAGAAGACATGGTCTCAAACTGAAAAATACATGGTTTAAAGCTGAGGAGGGGATGGTTCCAGGTTGAAGAGTGTCTGGTCTCTGCTGAGCAGTCATAGAGTCATATAGCTATACAGCATGGAAACAGATCCTTCAGTCCATGCCGACCAGATATCCGAATTAAATCTATTCCCGTTTGCCAGCATTTGGCTCATCTCCCCCTCAACCCATCCTATTCGTATATCCATTCAGATGCCTTTTAAATGTTGTAACTATTGTACCAGTCTCCACCACTTTCTCTGGCAGCTCATTCCATACACGCACCACCTTCTGTGTGAAAAAGTTGCCTCTTAGGTCACTTTTAAATCTTTCCCCTCTTACCTTAAACCTATGCCCAGTAGTTTTGGACATCCTTCCTACAGCAGGGAGGCCAGAATTACATGCAGGTCCTGTACAGCTGCAAAATGACCTCCCAACTCCTATACTCAATGTACTGACTGATAAAAGAAAGCATACCAAACACTTCCTTCACTATCCTATCTACTTGCGACTCTACTTTCAAGAAGCTTTGAACCTGCACTCCAAGGTCTCTTTGTTCAGCATTACTCCCCAGGACCTTACCATAAAGTGTATAAGTCCTGCCTGATTTGCCTTTCCAAAATGCAGCACTTCACATTTATCTAAATTAAACTCCATCTGCTACTCCTTGGCCCATTGGCCCATCTGACCAAAGTCCTGTTGTACTCTGAGGTAACCTTCTCGACTATCCACTACATCTCCAATTATGGTGTCATCTGCAAACTTACTAACTATACCTCCTTTGTTGACATCCAAATCATTTATATAAATGAAAAAAAGCAGTGGACCCAGCACTGATCCTTGTGGCACACTGCTGGTCACAGGCCTCCAGTCTGGAAAGCAACTCTCCGCCACTACCCTCTGTCTTTTACCTTTGAGCCAGTTAAAATACTTAATTCTCCCTGTAATCCACATGATCTAACCTTACTAACCAGCCTCCCATGGGAACCTTGTCAAACGCCTTACTGAAGTCGATATAGATCACATCTACCACTCAACCCTCATCTATTTTCTTCGTTACTTCTTCAAAAAACTCAATCAACGTGGTGATACATGATTTCCCACGCCCAAAGCCATGTTGACTATCCCTAATCAGTCCCTGCCTTTCCAAATACATGTACATCCTGTCCCTTAGGATTACCTCCAATAACTTGCCCACCACCGATGTCAGACCTCACCTGTCTATACTTCCCTGGCTTGTCCTTACCATCTTTCTTATATAGTGGCACCATGTTAACCAACCTCCAATCTTCTGGCACCTCACCTGTGACTATTGATAATAAAAATATCTCAGCAAGGGGATCAGCAATCACCTCCCTCACTTCCCGTGGAGTTCTAGAGTACACCTGATCGTGTTCTGGGGATTTATCCACTTTTTTGCGTTTTAAGATGTCCAGCACCTCCTCCTCTGTCATATGGAAGATAGTTCCCTGACCGGGAAGGGAGGATGATCTCAGAATGAAGAGAATGTCGTTTCAGGCTGAGATGGGAATGGTTTCAAGCTGAGGAGGGTATGGTTCCAGGTGGTTATGAGCCCTTTGTTATATGCCACCAAATCTTGCAGAGAGAGCAAACAGTGTTGCAAATGTATGTAATCCATGAACCTTAATAACTGAAATGTGAATGGAGGTGCGGTATGCTGAATAACATTAGAACTCGCTGCCGCAATGATTAGAGGATGGCACTTGAAGGTTGCCTTCACTGACTTTGTAATATTTGAAAGCATTACAGCCAAACCCTCGGGGCTAGACTCCTTGAATTGACCTGCGCCTGTTTTTTCTTCCATTCCCTTTGCAGCATCTGCCTCAAGGGCTCTCTTGTCTCTGCCGAACATCTCTGTCACTCAGCTCTCCAGCACGGTATCAGAGTAACTCAGAGCCCCTCTCTGACTTACTGCTTCATTGGTTCTCTTTATTCTTTCTCAGTGGTACAGTTCCACAGCCTTTTACAGTTGGAATTCACCTTCACTGAAAGAGGTGCACACTGGCTTTAAGATGTGCAGAATAGCTTCATCTCATGCTAGCTACATATGCACCTTGGCCCCAGTCAACAGCACATTCAGAGCTGCGTTGCAAGCTGTAAATGTGGTGGTTGGCAGGCACTACGAAGTTTGTCTCACCTACATCATCTCAATTATGCATTGCAATCCTCATGCTCAAAGGCCAGCAGTGCCTAATTTTAGCCCTAAAAATAAATGCAGATCAGAGATATTTACCAATTCAGAATCACAATTGTTTTGCAAATTGAATGATAAGCTGACAAAAATGAATAAAACAAAGGTTATGTGCTGCTAGATTCTATCATGCCAAACCCCTGTTCAAGCTACTGTCAAGGCTGTAGTTAGAAATTTGATGGAGAAATTCAACAATGCAACACCTTTTAAAGGTGCTTAATAGCCTCCTGATCATTCTGTATAGTGAGCAGAGAACACATGCTCATTACAAGCTGGAATTGTGGTGTCTACTCTATTACCAATCCACAAAAAGATCATGTTGAGTGCACATCCAAACATAGCACCTAATGCTTGTTTGAGGTTCCTGCTGCAGGTTTGCATGCCCTGAGGAAGTTGGCATTGGGTGGGGACTGCAGATGCTGGAGATAAGAGCTGAAAAATGTGTTGCTGGAAAAGTGCAGCAGGTCAGGCAGCATCCAAGGAGCAGGAGAATCGACGTTTCGGGTTTATGCCCGAAACGTCGATTCTCCTGCTTCATGGGGTATAAAACAGTCAGTTTAGTCCTATCAGCTTCTCACTAGGCAAGTTAAATAAATCTTGAGTTTGCAGCTGCATTTTTAGTTCAGTTATAGGAAGATTTCCTTTGAATGAGTAATATGTGTAGAGGAGAAAGTGAGGACTGCAGATGCTGGAGATCAGAGCTGAAAAAGTGTTGCTGGAAAAGTGCAGCAGGTCAGGCAGCATCCAAGGAACAGGAGAATCGACGTTTCGGGCATAAGCCCTTCTTCAGGAATGTGTAGAGGGCCCAGCACCGATCCTTGTGGCACTCCACTGGTCACAGGCCCCCAGTCTGAAAAACAACCCTCCGCCACTACCCTTTGGCTTAAAGGTAGAAGACAGAGGGTGGTGGTGGAGGGTTGTTTTTCAGACTGGATGCCTGTGACCAGTGAAGTGCCACAAGGGTCAGTGCTGGGTCCTCGACTTTTTGTCATTTACATAAATGATTTGGATGCGAGCATAAAAGTTACAGTTAGTAAGTTTGCAGATGGGGTGACCTTATAGAGGTTTACAAAATTATGAGGGGCATGGATAGGGTAAATAGACAAAGTCTTTACCCTGGGGTTAGAGAGTTCAGAACTAGAGGGCATAGGTTTAGAGTGAGAGGGGAAAGATATAAAAGAGATCTGAGGGACAACGTTTTCACACTGAGGATGGTACATGTATGGAATGAGCTGCCAGAGGAAGTGGTGGAGGCTGGTACAATTGAAACATTTAAAAGGCATTTGGATGGGTATATGAATAGGAAGGGTTTGGAGGGATATGGGCCGGGTGCTGGCAGGTGGGACTAGATTGGGTTGGGAGTTCTGGTTAGCATGGACGGGTTGGACCGAAGGGTCTGCTTCCATGCTGTACATCTGTATGACTCTATGCGGTTACTTGATTTGGTGGCTCAGTGGTTAGCACAGATGCCTCACAGCAACAGGGTCCTGGGTTTGATTCCACCCTCAGGTGACTGTGTGGAGTTTGCATGTTCTCCCTGTGTCTGCATATGTTCCCTCTGGCCACTCTGGTTTCCACCCACAGTCCAAAGATGTGCAGGTTAGGTGGACTGGCCATTCGAAATTGCCAGTTGTGCAGACTCAGTCGATTCGTTATGGGAAATGCAGGGTAACTGAGATAGAGTAGAAGGGTGGGTCCAGGTGGGATGCTCTTCAGAGAGTCAGTGTGACTCGATGGGCTGAATGGCCTGCTTCCACACTCTAGCGATTCTATGACAGAGATTTATAGAAAATTACAAGAAAACTTGCTTCACAAAACTCCTGACTTCACTGAGAACATGAAGATAAAAATGCAAATAAACTCCCTACATTTCATTTGCAGTTTCAGAAGCTTTCAAACACTTTAAAATGGAAGTCTTCTGATTTAAGTCAAAAGAAGATGGTTAAAAAGTGTGAAGCAGAGAGTAGTCAAGAGTGAATGTTAGATAGAAGAATGCATTGTGTCGTCCTTTGGGACCAATGCTTTGATTTCTGTTATTTCCAATTTTGAAAGATTCCATGTTTGAAACTGACAATCCAAAAAGTGGAAGAATGGCAGAGACATGTTTCAGCTAAAAGGCTTACAGAAAGATTTAATGATGTGGAGGTGCCGGTGTTGGACTAGGGTTGACAAAGATAAAAATAACATAACACCCAGGTTATAGCCAGTGATTTAAAGTGATTTAAATCAGTTATACAATTGTGCAGATGAGTTAAATTTAGCTGTAATACAGGTAAAGTACAGGATGTTGATCAAAGAGTATATCATGAGAGTGAAATGCTCAAAATTAAATTAACACAGGAAGATATATAGTCGGGTATGTAAATTATTCTTGATTCGCCACTTTTAATCTCTATATTAAAGCTGGTAATACAATTAGTAAACCTACTTGGATTGTGAAATATTCAGCCATTTAAAATGTTAATGCTTTATAATGCATTAGTGGGACAATACTTGGAATGTTCTCCTCTCTCCAGCTCTCCTGCGGTTGGCAGGCTGCCTTTTTGGCTGGCTGCTTGGAAGGAGGCAGTTCGATATGATGAAACATAAAGCTGAACCCCCAACATTGTTCGGTCTTTCTGCCATTTTTGGTCTCAACTGTTGTCTCCCTACCATATTATAAATACCAGGGTCGATAAGTACAGTGGTAATTTAAATGTACTACAATATCTCAGTCAAATTTTAATTTACCTCTATGATAATTGTCAATACACATGAAAATGGTGCAGTGATGGATGCTGAAAGAAAGTAGTGGTCAATTAATGCGCCTCTCTACTTGACTTTGATATCTCTGGTAAAAAGAAGTTAAGCCATACTTTGCCATTGTTAGCGCGGATGAAATGATATCAGTCCGAGCCCAGAGTGCGGTTCAACAATCGGTAACGTTTATTACTGCAGTAACGCCGTCCCAGGAGAGTTGCAGGGCACGCACAATAGGGTGCTAATTGGTTTATGTAAAACGGGTCCGGGTATTATCTGCTTGTCTCTCTCTGTGAGGGCAGGGGCTAGCACCCCCCTTTGTTCCCTTGGGGTGTTGGTGTGTATTGATCTGATATCAGTGTCTTGATGTGATTAGGAGATGGGTTTCCATATTAATTAATTCCGGAGTTTTGGACTATGAGTCATGGGTAGTGTTGGTCTAGTGTGGATTTGTGTGGGTTTAAAGCTGCGACTGCTGTTTAAAACACAAAATGAATTCTTATCGTTTCTTGATGTAGGCATAGTCCCGTGGCAAATGCGGGGCGGCTCTGATGCCCGCTTGCAGTCCCTCCTTTCGGCAAGGGGTTGGACACGTCCACACCCCCGATGTCGATATTTTAAAAGTCGGCTCCTCGCCCGGTACATTCCACCGGCCGTCATGGGGCCTT
>NC_057714.1:12738063-12738453 GCF_004010195.1 Chiloscyllium plagiosum | reverse complement strand
ATTGACAATAAACGACAATAATAGTAATCACGCACACTTTTACTAGTGTTCCGCGACCCCAATCGCCCACCCGCGAAGGATCACTCTCACACACACACACACACACTTTTAAAGAGTACTCTACCGTTACACGACTGCCGAACTCACTCTGTTCACAGGTTCAGATAACAGCCGGCAGTGAAGTCCCTTGCGGGGCACTGGGAGACTTCTATGCGAGAAGTAAAAGAGTAAAGATACTCACCCAATGCCGTCGCAGGGATCCAGCAGCCGTCGTTAACCAGGACGAAGCCCCCAATTGTTAGCGCGGATGAAATGATATCAGTCCGAGCCCAGAGTGCGGTTCAACAATCGGTAACGTTTATTACTGCAGTAACGCCGGCGGAGATCAGC
>NC_057714.1:12728167-12737892 GCF_004010195.1 Chiloscyllium plagiosum | reverse complement strand
ATGGCTCTGTATCGATGGGTATGTGTGTGTTTCAGTCAGTCTCTTGATGCGTTTAGGAGATGGGTTTCCATATTTAATTAATCCCGGAGTTTTGGCCCATGAGTCATGGGTAATGTTGGTCTAGTGTGGATTCTATCTGTCCTCTGTCTCCTATCTCTCAGTCACGTGGGCAGACCGGCAGCTGCTGAGTTTTTGTGGGTTTAAAGCTGCAACTGCTGTTTAAAACACAAAAATGAATTCTTATCGTTTCCTGATGTAGGCATAGTCCCGTGGCAAATGCGGGGCGGCTCTGATGCCCGCTTGCACCATCAATCAGGGAAGGTTCCAGATCTCATGCTGTATAAGGATGTATGGTTTTGAAAGATTTGTTGCTGAGAAGTGCCTTAAGCACTATCCACGATGAATGATATCATAAAGACTTGGTAGAAAAGTGGCTTAGGATCTGGATAGAGTAAGATTCCTTGTATCTGTTTTATAGTCTCTCTGGAGGGGGTGCAGAGAAGGTTCATTGGGTTGATTCTGCAACTGAGAGGGTTGGCTTATGAGGAGAGATTCAGTAGAGTGAGACTAATTGGAATTCAAAAGAATCAAGAAGGATATTTTGGAAACATATAAAACTATGAAGGGAATAGGTAAGGTAGAAGCAGGGAAGCTGTTTCCACTGGTGGGTGGTGGTACTTTTATACCACAGTACACGTATTTACAAACTTTCATTTCAGTGTGAGCATCTTACAGCTGAAATGTGTTCCCTTCCAGAAGTTGTTATGGAATGTTGTTGGGCACTTCAAGGTCTGCTTTCAAGTCCTTTGTTAACATGAAATTTGTTTCATTTACTTGGCAAGAAGGCAACTCTCACACAAAATGCAATGCAAAGTAATTGCTTGAGGCCAGAATTTGAAATCTACATTCAGACAATTGCTAACCTCCCAATAAATTACATACTGAAAGCAGATGGGTGGCATTGCCTGATTAGTGAATGCATGATGATTGCAATTGCCCCTATGAAAACCTCAAAATGAAATTTGTTAACTTTGCCCCCATATAAAAAGCAGTAGCTTACTCCACCTGATAAAGGAGCAACGCTCCGAAAGCTAGTGCTTCCAATTAAACCTGTTGGACTATAACCTGGTGTTGTGTGATTTTTAACTTCTTACTCCGGAACAGTAGCTTTTTCTGATGAAGAGTCACCACATTTGAAATGATAACTCTGCTTTATTCTCACAGATGCTGCCAGACTTGCTGAGTTTCTCCAGCAATTTCTGTTCTTTGTTTCAGACTTCAAGCATCCACAGTTCTTTGTTTTATTATAGTGGCTTACCCATCATTTTGTGAATGGTCACAGCTATTTTGTTAGACTACTGCACAGATACCACTCAGCAAGGTTCTAACTCACCATTCACTTTGCGATCTGCAAATTACCCCTATCACAGTGGCTACTCTCTGAGTAACCCAATAAAGCCCATCCCCAGGATTGAGTTGTGTGCTTAACTCAGGACTCCGTGGACTGCCTTAAAAATGCCTCTTGATTATAGAATCATATCATATAGAAGCAGTCCTTCGGCCCATCAAGCCTGCATGGATTCATAAAACAAAACTATTCCATACTTCAAAACTTTCCAGCACTAGGCTCATAACTATAACTATAAATACAATTAAAGGGAAAACCTGCTTCCTACTCACCCTGTCCATGCCTCTCATAATCTTGCATACCTCTAACAGGACCCCCTTCACCATCTTTGCTCCCAAAAATAAACAGTCCAAGCTCATCCAGCCTGTCTTCATAACAGAAATGCTCCATCCCAGATCACACCCTGGTGAGTCACCTTTGGATCTCCTCCACTCTGATCTATTGTGGCAACCAGAATTACACAGACTATGCCAAGCAGGTCTAACCAAGGTCCTGAACAGCTCCAGTATGATTTTCCTGCTCTTATAATCTATGCCATGACTGGTAAAGGTAAGTGTCCGGAATGCGTTCTTACCTTCTCTATTAAACTATCCTGCCACCTTCAGAGATCCATGGACCCCAAAATCCCCTTGTTTCACTGGGCTTCCTACTGTCTTGCCATTCAGTGAGTACTCCTTTGCCTTGTTCCTTCTTCCAAAGTGCAGCACCTTGCATTTGTCAGGGTTAAATTCCATCTGCCACTGATTGGCCCATTTGACCAATTAGTATCTATCTTCCTCTTACCTAATGTATTCTTCCTCACTGTCAACAACACAGTCAATCTTTGTGTCACCTGCAAATTTATGAATCATCCCTCCCACATTCTCATCTCTGTCATTTCTGAATAACATAAACAATCAAGGATCTGATCCTTATAGTGCACCACTGCACACCAGGCTCCAATCATACAAACACCATCCTCTGCCTTCTGTTACTAAGACTATTTTGGATGCATCTTTCCCTGGATCCCATGAGCTTTTACCTTGTTAATCAGTTTCCCATATGGGATATGTAAAAAGGCCTTGCTATATAAACTACATCAGCTGCCCTACCCTCATCTAAGCACTTGGTCAATTCCTTGAAAATTTCCTTCAGCTTTGTTCGGCATGACCTCCCTCTGGCTACCCCTGATCAAACTCTGCCTCTCTAAATGGAGATTAATTCTGGCTTCATCCCCCAGAATTAGATCTAGCAGTGTATTGTCCCTTGTAGAGCCAACTGTGTGTTGAGGTGAAAAGGTTTTCTGTATACATTTCAAGAAATCTGCCTCCACTAAAATCTTTATTCTCTGATTATCCTAATTAATATTGGGTAGTTTGAAATCCTCTTAGCTAATTTTACACACTTTAGTAAATTGACTACATATCTGATCCTCAATTCTCTGCTGACTGTTTGGGGGCCTACAATACACTCCAATCTGTATGACTGCCCCCTTTTTTATTCCCAAAACTGAGCGTGACATTGGGGAGTGTGCAGGGAATAAGCAGGACAGTGGGGGAGTGAGCGTGGCGGTGGGGGGAGTATGTGGGGGCGTGAGCATGACGGTTGGGTAGCATGCAGAGGTGTGAGCGTGACAGAGGGGGACTGTGCACATTTGGCATCTCTTTCAAGGTATCATTCGTTCTTACTGCAGTAACTGACTCCTTAATGACATAACCTCCACTTTTGTAATCTTCCCCGTCCTGCCTGAAGATCCTATACCCCAGATTATTAAGTTCTCAGTCTTGGCCCTCCCTCAGTCACATCTTGCGAGGGTAACAACACCGCAGTTCTTTAATCCACGTCTTTACCTCATCTGTCTTACCACTAATGCTCCTGACATTAAAGTAGAGGCCATCCAGGTTCACCTTACACACACATGGCTGAATTTGCGCTGCTTTGGTTCCTTTTCTAAATCATATGATGCCCCTTGTCCCTGTTGAACTGGTTTAAACTCCTCCCAACAGCACTAGCGAAGCCTCCCACAAGGATGTTGGTCCCGTTCAGGGTTGGTCACAGACCATCCTGCTTGTACAGGTCCCACCTTCCTGGAAACAATCCCAGTGATCCAGAAATCTAAAACCATCCCTCCTGCACCAACTTTAGAGCCACACATTCAACTACTCTATTCTATTCTATTTGTGTGCTCAGTAGCTTGAGGCTATGGGAGCATTCCTGAGATTACAACCTTCAAGACCCTGCTTCTTAATAGCTACATGATGCAAGACTTCATCCCTCATTTTTGCCGATATCGTTGGTACCCAATGTGTACTATGAACTCTGTTTTATCATCCTTTCCCTTCAGGATACGCTACAGTGACATCTCTGACCTTGGCACCAGGAAGGCAACACATCATCTTGGAGTCACATCTGCAGACACAGAGACGCCTGTCTGTTCCCCATATTAATGAACCCCCATCACTATCGCTTGTGCTTTCTTCTTTCTCCCTTCCAGTACAGTCAGGCCACTTGTAGTACCAAAAACCTGGTTCTTACTGCATTCCCTTGCAGTAGCAATGCCCACCTCAGCTTCCAGAATGGAAAACCAATTTTTGAGCAGGATCACGGGCACCCATTCCCTTCTTTCCTCTAATCCAGCTGCAGTGTGACCCCCCCCACCCCACCCCCAAACATGCTATCCAAGTATCTCTCAACCTCACGGATGTGCCACAGCATCTCCAGATGAAGCTCTGAAACCCGGAGCTCAACTATGCAGTTGAGAGAAAACTTCTTCCACGTGATCCTTCTGGATGCTAATATAGTCTGCGACTCCCCACATATGACAGGACACACATTCCACTCAACTGCCCTCACCTGCTGTGATTTAAACTTCCTTAGTCTTCCTTAAACTTTCTTAGCTTTACTGGCTAAATTTGACTTTATCCCTAAATAATTTTACACTTTTTAAAATATCTGTGATTCAGGGAGAGTTCCGAAATGTAGTTTCCTTATTAGCCAAACAGCTCACTGCTTCCTTTGACATCCCTCCGAATTTGTTCCCCCGAGTTCAGAATGACTGAATTAATATAAAAGTTTTTATACTCACTGCTCCATTCACCTCCACAACAAACTCCAACTCCCAGCTAAGTGGGCTGAATTCTCAGGTGTAAATGTTTTTATTCCCACTTTTCTCTACCCCTCCCCCATGAGCTCTGATTCCAAGATAAGTTATTGGAAGTGGCACTGTTACTGACCAAGCCCCCATGACCTGACCATGATCTACTCCCCCTCTCCTCACCAGTCTGACTTGGCAGTTCAACCCTGACTGACCACCCATAGATTAATATCCCAACTGACCTACCCATAATCCCCCAAGATCCCCACTTGACCTACAGAATTGATGATGGCCCAATTCCCAGACTCTAATGACACAAACCTCCAGCCTGACTGACTGACTGTTATGGTACAACCTGACTGACTGTAGAGCCCCTGGACTCCACCAAGGACTCTTCCCATTGACTTTCACACATAGCAATTGCCTTGAAACACTTGCCACATGTGTTCACCATATAAACCTACTGTCACATTCTGCATCATTGCTGTAGCACTCTGTCATGCAGTAATATGCCCACCTCTGTCTAAGTGATACATTTACCCGATAATGATTTCCACTGCCACATGCTACCTGCCTCTCTTTTTGTGTTAAAAATAAGCTAAACTGCCAGCCTGTAACTAGGTGTTAAAGTTAGTGAGCCCTAAAACAAAAAGCAACAAAACCCACGCAGAGGTTGGCAGCTTGCAACTCAGTCAGCACTAAAAAACCAAGTCACCCGCACATAGGCTGGATATCTCTGAACCAGTGAGTGCTATAACAGCAAGTTAAGAGCCATTAAATGCCAGTGCAAGAGCAATCTATAAACAAGCATGGAACATCTGAAGAGGGGTCATTGGGCACAAAACATTAACTCTGTTTTCTCTCCACAGATGCTGCCAGGCCTGATGAGTATTTTCTTGTTCTGTATGTTTTGGATCTCCAGCATCCACAGTTCTTTGTTTTATATTAATGTGTCTGGCTGTCCCTGCACGCAAAACAACTTGGCAGTCCAAGGTGTCTGGCTGCTACCATGTGCTGTAGACAGTTGTAGTGCTGAAGTGGCCTAAGTTGGTCCAAGAGCAGGCACGATGATGTGGTGAGGCTGGTGGTACGCTGATGTCACACTGTGTGAATGAAAAGTTGGAATTGATGGCAGCAGTGGAGCATGTGGGAGTGTGGTGCAGAAGAAACCCCCTCACAATGGTCAGCACAGGCATTCAGTAAACTGCAGCAAGTATCCACTCGATTTTATCTGTCAGGTTTTGCACTGCCTAGTTTCTCGCTGGAGAAGAGGCCAATTGGAAGGACAATATCAATAGGTCAAATTGGACTATTGAGGATGTGCAATGCCTGGAAATAAGCTAGTTACCACTCAAGGGCAAGATTCTGAATCCACCATTTAAGGCTTGAGGTGAAAATTATGTGAGTTTTATCAAGGTCAAGAATCTAATCTTTTTCATCTTGCCCTATTGAGCCACCTCACTCCTTCCATACCAGAAACAAAATTCTGCCAATGATCACTTAACACGTTTATCAATCTAACACTGTTAACCTGTATTATCTAGTGCCACAAACCATTACTAAAGACTTGTGAGTCCTTCTGTGAGCTCCCAACTGTAATGCTCCTGGGTTATCACAGAAGTCTCTTGACCTACTTTTAGGAAATAAGGCAGGGCAGGTGACTGAGGTGTCAGTGCAGGTGCACTTTTGGAGCCAGCGACCATAATTCTATTCGTTTTAAAATAGTGATGGAAAAGGATCGACCAGGTCTAAAAGTTGAAGTTCTAAATTGGAGAAAGGCTAGTTTTGACGGTATTAGGCAGGAACTTTCAAAAGCTGACTGGGGACAGATCTTCGCAGGTAAAGGGACGGCTGGAAAATGGGAAGCCTTCAGACATGAGATAACAAGAGTCCAGAGACAATATATTCCTGTTAGAGTGAAAGGAAACGTTGGTAGGTGTAGGGAAAGCTGGATGACTAAAGAAATTGAGGGTTTGATAAAGAAAAAGAAGGAAGCATATGTCATGTATAGACAGGACTGATCGAGTGAATCGTTAGATGAGTATAAAAGCAGTAGGAATATACTTAAGAGGGAAATCAGGAGAGCAAAAAGGGAACATGAGGTAGCTTTGGCAAGTAGAGTTAATAAGTTTTGGCAAATACATTAAGAACAAAAAGGGTAACTAGGGAGAGAATAGGGCACCTCAAAGATCAGCAAGGCGGCTTTTATGTGGACCTGCAGGAGATGGGGGAGATCCTAAATGAGTGTTTTCCATCAGTGTTTATTGTGGAAAAGAACATGGAAGATATAGAATGTAGGCAAATACAGTAGATGGTGACATCTTGAAAAATGTCCATATTACAGAGGAACAAGTGCTGGATGTCTTGAAATGCATAAAAGTGGACAAATCCCCAGGACCTGATCAGGTGTACCCTAGAACTCTGTGGGAAGCTAGGCAATTGCTGGGCCTCGAGATATTTGTATCATCGATAGTCACAGGTGAGGTGCTGGAAGATTGTAGGTTGGCTAACTATTAAGAAAGGTGGTAAGGACAAGCCAGGGAACTATAGACCAGTGACCCTGACGTCGGTGGTGGGCAAGTTGTTGGAGGGAATCCTGAGGGAAAGGATGTACAATTTGGAAAGGCAAGGACTGATTAGGGATAGTCAACATGGCTTTGTGCATGGGAAATCATGTCTCACAAACTTGATTGAGTTTTTTAAAGAAGTAAAAAAGAATTGATGATTGCAGAACAGTAGACGTGATCTATATGGACTTCATTAAGATTGGATTACATTACAGTGTGGAAACAGGCCCTTCGGCCCAACAAGTCCACACCGACCCGCCGAAGCGCAAACCACCCATACCCCTGGGGTTGGGGAGTCCAGAACTAGAGGGCATAGGTTTAGGGTGAGAGAGGAAAGATATAAAAGGGCCCTAAGGGGCAACTTTTTCACACAGAGAGTGGTGCGTGTATGGAATGGGCTGCCAGAGGAAGTGGTGGAGGCTGGTACAATTGTAACATTTAAAAGGCATCTGGATGGGTATATGAATAGGAAGGGTTTGGAAGGATATGGGCCAAGTGCTGGCTGGTGGAATTAGATTGGGTTGGGATATCTGGGCATGGATGAGTTGCACTGAAGGGTCTATTTCCATGTTGTACGTCCCTATGATTCTATAACTCTATGACTGATAATCCCAGTAACAGCTACAGCAACCTGAAAATATACACCTGCGCTTCTAATTTGTACAAAACCAGACCTCGAAGGCCTCCAATTAATCAGTTCTTTGATATTCAGGAACTGGAGAGTGCCTTGCTTGAAATTTTATCCGGAGGCTAAGTTCAATGTCCTCCAAAAACAGGAGCAGAGATGAATACTTGATTAACATAGACAGCATGCCAACTTTGTCCTGCCTGGTATTTTAAATGAAGAGCCTCCAAATATGCAGTCAGAGTGCTACAGAGATCAATGCTTAGAAACATGCACTGAGGGCATATGTCACAAAAAAAATGAATGATCCCACATGAGTGGTTAAGGTCAGTGAAAACATTTTCAACTTAAATACCCCACTAATTGCATCATATGCCTCAGGTATTCCTCAAGTCCTGACACCTGATTTCACTATCTAAGCAGCATTAACAGTATTATGGATCGACTGGACTCATGAACAGGGGGTTAATATCATACATAGTTGATTCAAGTTAAAGTTCATCTTCACATTTTGAAAAGAAGAGAATGAAACAGAAAGTGAATCTGTCTTGAGAAACATTGAATAATGGCACCACATGAAGAGAGTATATTCTCAGATTTTATCCTGCACTGGAAACTATGGAGGAGAGATGGAAAATAGGTGGGATGTCCCATATTTGCTAGTGGCTAGGAAGCCATTCAAAATATGTTCAGAAAGTTGTGTAATTCCCTGGCAGAAGGCAGACACCAAGACACAGATGCTGTGATACAAGGAGTTCAATAATCTCACACATGAGGTCAAGATCAATGAAAATATCTTCCAATGCCATACCTTACCACTTACACCACCGGTTTCAGAAACTCTTCAATTCACCACCTCAGTCATCCACCTATCCACCAGGATCCATAACTGGCATTCATTCCCCTGTTCTAGCACACTCCCATTCAATCAGCACTGCTGCAAACCTCGCATCACACATTTCATCCTTTACATACTCTGTCAGCAAGCCAAAGAGATTGCACAAAACTTGTAAACTTGCTTCTCTCTTTTGCAAGATAAGGTGTTGCACTATAGGAGGCAGAAGGAGCTCGCTGGGGGTGATGGTGGTGGTGAAGGTGGGGTGGGTGTAGAAAGGTGGAAGTAGGGAGGTTGTGAGTACATCAATACATAATAATCACCATGGAGGAGCCATTATGGGGACAGCCAGTGATAAGACTTTAGTCAGTGAAGGGCTGAAGTGATTGAAGTTGACAATAACTTCACAGCTAATTCTTTCTCACATCCCACCTACTCTTCATTGACATAATTCTAATATTCCTCTAAATTACAAACCACAGATGGCGTACGCGTGCTTTTCTTACTTCCCATACCATCATGTGGATCTGCTGGCCTACCTGAGAATGCCTGCAGACTCCATCTTGAGGCATTTTGCAGTGACTGGGGTAGCACTAAATAGAATCTGATTTGCCGAGAGGTGCGAGGGAGGAGTGAAGGACTTCTGGGAAGTCATATATTTGTGTGGTTGCGTTACCCGAAACACTACTCGGGGAGTGTCTCCCACCCATCCTCCTCCTCTAACCAAAAATAAAGGTTCTGTGTGCCAGATTGATAAGGTAACGAGTTTTTTTTATTCCTCATTTTTCAACAGTCTCTTTGGGAATTTAGAATCGTGGGAGTGGAGGTGAGGACAGTTGAATGTTCCTCCTGCAGAATGTGGGAGGTAAGGGTCACCACTAGTGTCCCTGCTGACTACATCTGCGGGAAGTGCACCCAACTCCAGCCCCTCAAAAACCACATTAGGGAACTGGAGCTAGAGCTGGATAAACTTTGGATCATTTGGGAGGCAGAGGGGGTTATTGAGAGGAATCACAGGGAGGTAGTCACTGCTCAGTTACAAGAAAAAGGCGGATGGGTTATAGTCAGGGGACGGAAAGGGAACCCCCGGCAGGCAGTGCAGGGATCCCCTGTGGCCATTCCCCTCAACAATAAGTATACCGTTTTGGATACTGTTGGGGGGGGGGGGAACCCAGGGGAAAGCACTGGGGCACAGGGCTCTGGCACAGAGTCTGTCC
>NC_057714.1:12713941-12721826 GCF_004010195.1 Chiloscyllium plagiosum | reverse complement strand
TGCAGAGCTGGGCTGAGAGGTGGCAAATGGAGTTTAATGAGGACAAGTGTGAGGTGATTCACTTTGGTTGGAGTAACCGGAATGCAAAGTATTAGGCTAATGGTAAGATTCTTGGTAGTGTAGATGAGCAGAGAGTTTATGGTGTCCAGTACACAGATGGAGTAACCGGAATGCAAAGTATTAGGCTAATGGTAAGATTCTTGGTAGTGTAGATGAGCAGAGAGTTTATGGTGTCCATGTACACAGATCTTTGAAAGTTGCCACCCAGGTTGACAGGGTTGTTAAGAAGGCATACAGTGTTTTAGCTTTTATTAATAGAGGGATTGAGTCCCGGAACCATGAGGTTATGCTACAGTTATGCAAAGCTCTGGTGCGGCCGCACTTGGAGTATTGTGTACAGTTCTGGTCACCGCATTATAAGAAGGATGTGGAAGCTTTGGAAAGGGTGCAGAGGAGATTTACAAGGATGTTGCCTGATATGGAGGGAAGGTCTTATGAGGAAAGGCTGAGGGACTTGAGGCTGTTTTCATTAGAGAGACAAAGGTTGAGAGGTGACTTAATAGAGATATATAAGATAATCAGAGGGTTAGATCAGGTGGACAGGGAGAGCCTTTTTCCAGGATGCTGCCTGGACAGGAGAGCGTGCCTTATGAAGAAAGGTTGAATAAGCTCAGACTTTTCGCTCTGGAGAGAAGGAGGAAGAGAGGAGTCCTGATCGAGGTGTACAAAATAGTGAGAGGAATAGATAGAGACAAGTATGGCGAGCAAAAGGGGGCATAGCTTTAAATTGAGGGGTGATAGATATAGGACAGATGTCAGAGGTAGTTTCTTTACTCAGAGAGTAGTAAGGGTATGGAATGCTTTGCCTGCAACCGTAGTAGATTCCCCAACTTTAAGTACATTTAAGTCGTCATTGGACAAGCATATGGACGTACATGGAATAGTGTAGGTTAGATGGGCTTCAGACTGGTATGACAGGTTGGTGCAACATCGAGGGCCGAAGGGCCTGTACTGCGCTGTAATATTCTATGTCCTATGTTCTACGATGTCAGGCAAGGGCCCCCACAGGACAGGTACTAAGGCAAAGCAACAATGTGATCAGCTGACTTTTGTACGGGATATTGGATGTGTCATTAGCTAAAATTGAAATGAAAAGCTTGGTTTGTGGTGACTTTTATTTCATGATATTGTCATGGTCCATCACAGAAGGAGAGTAAAGTGGTGTAAGTGGAATCTGATGATGTGTGCACAGACAATCCATCTGCAGTGTGGCTGAATCATTGAGCATCCACACTTTGGTGACTAGTACATAATGAATACACCGCAGGAAAAGGAGGACTGGAGCAGGCCATAAACATCCTTTCCATAAGATCATGGATAATCTGCAACCAAATTCAACCTACCTGCCGTTGCTCCATCTCTTTAATAATAGATGATTCGGTCTGTGCACGGTTTCTGATTGATTAGATGGGCTGAACTTTGCACTGTTGAAGTTCAGGGCTCAAGAATTTTAATAAATTATAGATGCATTGGCCCAGAATTTCAAACATCAATTGTAGGAAAACCACTTAATATCATCCCTGTGCTTTATACGACTGTCCTTTCTGGTGCTGGCTGCTTCCCGAAGACACCATTAGAAAAGTGGGTAGATCTTGATACGGGGGAAGTGGAACCAACTCCCCATGAAGCCAGGGGAGCCGGGAACTCTTAACAACAACAGAAGTAAGTACAAGGATTTAAAGGCAAAGGTAAACTGTGTCCGGTTCTGGTCGCTCTACTCTTGGAAAGATACAGAGGTTTTGGAGAGGGTGCAAAGAAGCTTTACCAGGATGCTGCCTGGACAGGAGAGCATGCCTTATGAAGAAAGGTTGAATAAGCTCAGACTTTTCGCTCTGGAGAGAAGGAGGAAGAGAGGAGTCCTGATCGAGGTGTACAAAATAGTGAGAGGAATAGATAGAGACAATAGCCAGAGACTTTTCCCCAGGGCAGGATTGACTGGTACGAGGAGCCATAGCTTGAGGATATTAGGAGGAAGGTATAAAAGAGACATCAGAGGTACCAAGAAAGAGAAAATGCTGGAAAATCTCAGCAAGTCTGGCAGCATCTGTAAGGAGGGAAAAGAGCTGATGTTTCGAGTCTAACTGACCCTTTGTCAAAGCTAAAAAAAAAAGAGAAACAGGGAGGTATTTATACTAGGGTACGCAATCAGGTCCTGGACCTTCCTGTGGCTTGCCACTTCACCACCCAATCCTGCTCCCATACCCACATGTCTGTCCTTGGCCTGCTGCAATGTTCCAGTGAAGCTCAACGCAAACTGGAGGAACAGCATCTCATCTTCCGACTAGGCACGTTACAGCCTGCCGGTCTCAACACTGAATTCAACAACTTCAGATGATTATCCCATCTCGACCCCTCTGTTTTCATTCTGCTCTGTAATTTTATTTTTTTATATATTTTTTCACTGTTCTGTACCTCTTATCTTTACTGCTACCTTTGCTTCTGGAGCCATGACTCAACCTTCTCTCAGCCTCGTATAAATACCGCCCTATTTCTCCCCTTTTTTAGCTTTGACAAAGGGTCAGTTAGATTCGAAACATCAGCTCTTTTCTCTCCTTACAGATGCTGCCAGACTTGCTGAGATTTTCCAGCATTTTCGCTTTTTCGGTTTCAGATTCCAGCATCCGCAGTAATTTACTTTTAGACATCAGAGGTAGGTTCTTTACGCAGAGAGTTGTGAATGCATGGAATGCGTTGCCAGCAGTGGTGGTGGAAGCAGAGTCATTGGGGACATTTAAGCAACTGCTAGACATGCACATGGATAGCAGTGAGTTAAGGGGTGCGTAGGTTAAGTTACTATATTTTACATTAGGATTAAACCTCGGCACAACATCATGGGCCAAAGGGCCTGTTCTGTGCTGTACTTTTCTATGTTCTATGTTCTATTCCATAGCATTTCACTAGGTATTATATAGATTTTCATTCTTTCTATTCATCTTAATGTTACAGTTATTCACAAATTATAAATGTACTGATTTTAAAATTTCTTCTAAATACTTAATTACACTGTTATTTAATAATTCTAACTGGAATTAGATTTTTGTTATTTAATATTCAATGTTATTTTATGATTCCTAGTGAATAAGTGTGTGTGAGTGAGGCAAATGGGTGAGGGAGTAGACTGCAATATTTAAAAACAAACATAGTTTAGACTGGAAACGCACCTGGTCTATATGGATTCATTCTGCTCTCCTCTACTTTGAAATAGGATGTAGCATATGCTGGGAGGAGGATTAAATTAAACACATGCAAAGGGCAACACAGTGGCTCAGTGGTTAGCACTGCTGCCTCACAGCGCCAGGGCCCCAGGTTCAATTCCAGCCTCGGGTGACTGTGTGGAGTTTGCACATTCTCCCCGTGTCTGTGTAGGTTTCCTCCAGGTGTTCTGATTTCCTCCCACAATCCAAAGATGCGCAGGATGGGTAGGGACACCTGGGTAGGATGGCAAGGATGTTGGTGGATCAGTGGTGAGCATGGCATGCAGAATAGCAGGTGAGTAGGGTGGTGAGGTGGTATGGTGGCAGGTGAGATGGGGATATCGGACAGGGCCGGGGTGAGTCAGGTGGTGAGGACGTGTCAGGTTGGAGTTGGGTCGAGTGGGGAGAGAGGGCTGGGAATGGTTTCTGTTAGGGAGAGGTTGAGGGCAATGAGTTGTGCCGAACCGAGTTGGGTCAGAGGGTTGGGCATGGGGAGGAATATTGGGTGGTCATATCAGGGTGAGGTTGGGTGTTGAAGTGAAGTCGGGAGGGGAGGGGATCTGTTTTGAGACAGGGAGTCAGTTTTACCACTACTCAGGGAAGCACGTTTTGATCAGTCTAACTTTATCTATTCACGAACCCACTTAAATCTCGAACTCTAATTCAGAGTTGGAGGCATTTTCAAAGGGATCCAAACTTTAAACTTCCCAGGCAGTTCCTGAGGAATCAGCAGCATTGGGACTTCCATACATTCCCAATTTGCATGCCTTGTCTATGGTGCTGCAACAACTATCTTAACTATTGTGGGATCCAAGCCAATGGATTTTTATTTTTGCCTGTTGTACAGTAATCTGGATTACTCCCCTCTCCCCCCCCTTTATAGATCCAACAGTTGCATTGCATGGAAACTGAAGCTGCAACAACAGATTGGTCACAACTGTAATGGTAATCTGGGCCAGCACAAGCTTAACATTTTGCTGATATTGGACATTTTGTTAGACTGCAATATTTAAAAGCAAACATAGTTTAGGCTGGAAACGCACCTGGTCTAT
The DNA here is from genome assembly GCF_004010195.1 of Chiloscyllium plagiosum. Lineage (NCBI taxonomy): Eukaryota > Metazoa > Chordata > Chondrichthyes > Orectolobiformes > Hemiscylliidae > Chiloscyllium > Chiloscyllium plagiosum. The sequence goes on along the minus strand of NC_057714.1, from coordinate 12,717,520 downwards.
ATGGATTCATTCTGCTCTCCTCTGCTTTGAAATAGGATGTAGCATATGCTGGGAGGAGGATTAAATTAAACACAGCAAAGGGCAACACAGTGGCTCAGTGGTTAGCACTGCTGCCTCACAGCACCAGGGTCCCAGGTTCGATTCCAGCCTCCGTTGACTGTGTGGAGTTTGCACATTCTCCCCGTGTCTGTGTAGGATTCCTCCAGGTGCTCTGGTTTCCTCCCACAATCCAAAGATGTGCAGGTCAGGTGAATTGGCCACGCTAAATTGCCCATAGTGTTAGGCGCATTAGTCAGAAGGAAATGGGTCTGGGTGGGTTATTCTTCGGAGGGTCAGTGTGGACTAGTTGGGCCGAAGGGCCTGTTTCCACACTGTAAGGAATCTAATTTTTAAAAAAACATATTCGACTCAAGCGCAACTGATGGATGGATCAAGTGATGACCATACCCTACTCTCTGCCTGTTTTAACTTTAACCACCAGCAGCTGTGACTTTTAGGTCCATCATGTGCCAGATGATGCCTGCCGTGATGGGGAAGCAATACAACCAATATAGACACTTTCATACATTGACCTGCGACACAATTTGTTAACTACTCTTTATTGGCACCATGTCAGATAACTAAACATTACTATTTACTGTTAAATGATTTTTTTTTAAAGTAGCCGTGACTTGGAGGTGCCGGTGTTGGACTGGGGTGTACAAAGTTAAAAATCTCACAACACCAGGTTATAGTCCAACAGGTTTATTTGGAAGCAGTAGCTTTCGGAGCACCACTCCTTTACCACCTGATAAAGGAGCAGCGCTCCAAAAGCTAGTGCTTCCAAATAATCCTGTTGGACTAGAACCTGATGCTCTGTGATTTTAACTTTAAAAATAGTGGAAATCAGTATGATGCTGCTCAGTGATACTTCCCGAGTGTCTATTTACATTTTCTTTCTGCACCATAACAGCTGTTTAAACTAGTAGCATTCTTCAAAATGGAAATGCATTTTTAGCTGAATAAACACTCCATATATATGTAACATGGGCGTAATTGAATAAACTGGGCTGGAGTTTCTGATTTAAGTACAATCAGCAATTTTTCTGCACAAATTGTATCTAAATTGTTCCAGTTTTGAAAAGTGTTTTCACACTAAAGTTCTGCTCTAACTGATTTAAATTTACATTAACTATTGCACTTACAAATGCAATATCTGCCATGGACAGAAAACATTTAAAAAGTAATTTCAAGGGTGTAATCGTGGGGCAGCTGATTAATATAACTGAAATGTGCTGATCACAAAATATAAGTGTCACCAATCACTAAGTCAATGTACCGCTTGCAAAGAAATGGATTTTAAATTGTTTAACAAAAATAACAATTCAAATCTTATAGAATATCGCTATTCGTTTCCTGGTTCACAAAAGATCTAGTTTAAATCATGGAGCCGTCCAACAGGTTTGCAAATGAGCACTTTTAGCATAAACTAACTTTATGAATGAATTTATCTTGGGGCCATGGCCAGTTGTGCAGGTGGGGCCATATCTAGTGTAATGGTTTACAAAGGAATGCCAAAAAATGCAGAAACTGGTATTACATTCTACACAATTATGCTAATGATTGGGGAATGATGGCGAAAAGGAACAACATTCTCAAACGGAAATTTGTCCCTGTTACACAAGTCAGTTATTACCTGAAAAGATAATGGACCTCACAAGAAAAACGATATTTCCTGGGAGGAGCTAAGGGGTGTTAATGTGTCTTTACCCGTTGTTGTAAAGCTATGTCAATATAACCAAACTGCCACTTTCTCCAGGCGATCACCATGTTGGACACTGGGCACCAATATCACAGGGCACTAGCAAATGTACCTCCACCTCCACAGACATTGGTATCTGACATGTGCCAGCCTCTAAGAATGCTCAGGGCATATCTCCAATTCACGTTTGTGTCGTTTCTGCACTTCAGTGCTCTATCCAGGAACAATCAGTAGTGCTGGTGCATGGACAATACGTCAAAATTAGTGTGGTGCTGGAAAAGCACAGCAGGTCAGGCAGCAACCGAGGAGCAGGAAAATCGATGTTTCGGGCAAAAGCCCTTCATCAGGGTGGAGAGATAAATGGGAGGGGGGTAAGGCTGGGGAGAAGGTAGCTAAGAGTGCAATAGGTGGATGAGGTGGGGATGAAGGTGATAGGTCGGAGAGGAGGGTGGAGCGAATAGGTGGGAAGGGAGATTGGCAGGTAGGACAGGTCATGAGGATGGAGCTGAACTGAAAGGTTGGAGCTGGGGTAAGGTGGGGGGAGGGGAAATGAGGAAACTGGTGAAGTCTACATTGATGCCCTGGGATTGAAGTGTTCCGAGGCAGAAGAGGAGGGAGGGTGTCAGATGGTGAGGGAGTGGCGGTGGAGGAGGCCCAGGACCTGCATGTCCTCGGCAGAGTGGGAGGGCAAGTTGAAATGTTCGTCACGGGGCGGTGGGGTTGATTGTTGAAGGTGTCCCGGAGATGTTCCCTAAAACGCTCTGCGAGAAGGCGTCCAGTCTCCCTAATGTAGAGGAGACCGCATTGGGAGCAACAGATACAATAAATGATATTGGTGGATGTGCCGGTAATACTTTGACGGCTGGATGGGGCCTTGGATGGAGGTGAGGGTGCAGGTTTTACAATTCTTATAGTGTCAGGGGAAGGTGCCTGGAGGGGAGGGTGGGCTGTTAGGGGGTGTGAACCTGACCAGGTAGTCACGGAAGGAACGGTCTTTGTGGAAAGCAGAAGGGGTGGGGAGGAAAATATATCCCTTGGTGGGGTCCATTTGTAGGTGTCATAAATGTCGGTGGATGATGTGGTTTATGCGGAGGTTGGTAGGGTGGAAGGTGAGGACCAGGGGGGGTCTGTCGTTGTTGCGGTTTGAAGATTGGGGTTGGAGGGCGGAGGTGCGAGACGTGGATGAGATGCGTTGGAGGGCATCTTTAACTACGTGGGAAGGGAAATTGCGATTTCTAAAGAAGGAGGCCATCTGGTGTGTTCTGTGGTGGAACTGGTCCTCCTGGGAGCAGATGCGGAGGAATTGGGAATATGGGATGGCATTTTTGCAGGAGGTAGGGTGGGAAGAGGTGTAATCCAGGTAGCTGTGGGAGTCAGTGGGGTTGTAAAAAATGTCAGTGTTAAGTCAGTCGTCATTGATGGAGATGGAGAGGTCCAGGAAGGGGAGAGGGATGTCAGAGATGGTCCAGGTGAATTTAAGGTCAGGGTGGAATGTGCTGGTGAAGTTGATGAACTACTCAACCTCCTCGCGGGAGCACGAGGTGGCGCCAATGCAGTCATCAATGTAGCGGAGGAAGAGGTGGGGAGTGGTGCCGGTGTAATTACGGAAGATGGATTGTTCTATGTAGTCAACAAAGAGACAGGCATAGCTGGGGCCCATATGGGTGCCCATGGCTACCCCTTTGGTCTGGAGGAAGTGGGAGGATTCGAACGAAAAATTGTTCAGGGTGAGGACCAGTTCAGGAGAAAGTGAGGACTGCAGATGCTGGAGATCAGAGCTGAAAAATATGTTGCTGGAAAAGAGAACTCCCCCTCCCACTCCACCAAGGACATGCAGG
>NC_057714.1:12704291-12713798 GCF_004010195.1 Chiloscyllium plagiosum | reverse complement strand
TAACCTCCTTCCACCTATCGCATTCCCAATGCCCCTCCCCCAAGTCCCTCCTCCCTACCTTTTATCTTAGCCTGCTTGGCACACCCTCCTCATTCCTGAAGAAGGGCTTATACCCAAAACGTCAATTCTCCTGCTCCTTGGATGCTGCCTGACCTGCTGCGCTTTTCCAGCAACACATTTTTCAGTGAGGACCAGTTCAGCCAAACGAGTGAGGGTGTCAGTGAAAGGGTACTGTTGGGGACATTGGAGAGGAAGAAACAGAGGGCTTTACTTAGATTAGATTATTTACAGTGTGGAAACAGGCCCTTCGGCCCAACAAGTCCACACAGACCCGCCGAAGTGCAACCCACCCAGACCCATTCCCCTGCATTTACCGCTTCACCTAACACTACGGGCAATTTAGAATGCCCAATTCACCTAACCTGCACATTTTTGTACTGTGGTAGGAAACCGGAGCACCCAGAGGAAACCCATGCAGACACGGGAAGAATGTGCAAACTCCACACAGTGAGTCGCCTGAGGCGGGAAATGAACCCGGGTCTCTGGCGCTGTGAGGCAGCAGTGCTAACCACTGTGTCACGGTGCCACCCAGGCTTGGAGGCCCTGGTCATGGCGGATGGAGGTGTAGAGGGATTGGATGTCCATGGTAAAGATGAGGCATTGTGGGCCGGGGAAAACAGAAATCTTAGAGGAGGTGGAGGGCATGGGTGGTGTCTCGAATGTATCACCATTACCATCACCCTCCCACCTGCAGCCACCTATCACCTTCCCAGCTACTTTCCCTCCCAGCCCCAACTCCCTTCTATTATCTTTCAGACCCCCCCCTACATTCCTGCTGAAGGGGTTATGTCCGAAACATCGACTCGCCTGCTCCTTGGATACTGCCTGACCATTTTCTATTTTCCAGCGCCACATTTTTTTGACCATGTCCTCTGTGCTGCCTAATCACTCACTTGGGCCACCTCCCCACATACTCCAAACAAAGCTGTGCCACCTACTTCCATCTCTATTTATATCTGCCTCTCACTCATTCCAGGAAGAAAACAGCCCCAAACAGGGCAGGAAAGCTCAAGGAAGGAGTCGGACTGCCTCACATCCAGCTTCGCACTCCATATGTGGAAAGAATCCTGACAATGACTGCCCCACGCAGCTTATGCCAAAGTCCATGAAGTGGTATCGAACTGGCATCAGATATTACTTCTTGTTAACATCTTCATTTTGGAAACCTCTGGTTGACCCTGGCGGCAACCTTTGCTCGGGACAATCATTCTTGCTCCCCCATGATAAAATGCCATCCTCTGCTGTGATCTGGTCTCTCTGGGTCCAAAAACATTTCAATTCCAGTTGTGATGGCCCTTTGGATCCCCCCCCCCCCCATCACCATGAGCTGTTTCAGTTTTTCCAGGACCGGATCTTTCTGCATCCAAAGTCTAACATAGTCAGCTGTGACTGGAAGTGTGTCCAGAAAATTTAAAACCATTACAGACTCTCCCAGTGGCGGTACCACCAAGGGTGTATCTGCCAATGGGAGGTGGCTCAATGCATGTGTATTTGCTAATTGGTGTGCCGGACAGTGTTCCAATTTGGAATTATACGCACTTAGTAATAGAGCCCACCGCTGAATTTAGCCTGATCTCATGAGCAGCACTGCCTTGTCCTCTTTAAGTGGACCTAGCAGGGGTTTTGGTTTATTACTATTCCAAATTGATGTCCGTAAAGATATTGGTGGAATTTCCTGACTCCAAATATGATCACCAACACTTCCTTCTCTAGCTGGGTGTGTTTTTGCACTGTATTAGCCAAAGTCCTGGATGCATAACTCTCCATTGGGCCACCTATGAGCACATACTACCCCAACGCTGTACGGGGAGGTATAGCATAGCAGGTCAATACCAGATCTCACTTGTATCATAGTGTGCCAACACCTTAAAGGATAATGCCTTTTTCTTCACTTCCCTGAAAGCTATAGCTTGGCTTCATGACCACTTCCAAGGCTGACCCTTTTGTAAGAGTTGATGCAAAGGTGCCAGAATGGAGGCAGGTTATGTATGAACTTTCCATAACAATTCACCAGCCCAAGGAAAGACCTAAGCTCCATTACAGATATGGGAGGCAGGCCACCTTTGATTGCCTACACATTATCTTCCAACAGGTGTAACCAGGTCTTGTTGACTCTGTAGCTCAAGTAGGTAACTTGGGGTTCCGAGAACACACATTTTTCCCTTCCCATATTCCTGCTTGGGAGAAACATCTAAAGAATATGTCCAAATTCTTTAAGCGCTCCTTATTGGTCTTCCCTTTTATTAGCACATCGTCTAGATAAATGGCAACCTGAGGTAAACCTTGTAAAATGTTCACAACCTCGACTGAAAATGTGTACAGGATGATAATACCCCAAATATCAAATATTGGTACAAACCCTCATGGATATTAATTGTAACACATTTCTGGGAATCCTCATCTAACCACAATTGCAAGTACACATGGCTCATGTCCAGCTTAATGAATTACACCCCCCCCTCACCATTCAACCACTCCACCCCCCTCCCACCTCACCCCGTCCTGCCAGCTTGGTGTATAAATCCTCAATGCAAGGAATTGGGTATTTATCCAGCCATGAAAAGTGATTTATGTTTGTTTAAAATCTCCACAAAGACAAACCTACCCATAAAAGTCTCATTCCTAATGAAAGGTTTTTGCCTGAAATGTCGATTTTCCTGCTCCTCGGATCCTGCCGGACCTGCTGTGCTTTTCCAATGCCACTCTAATCTTGAAACCTACCCATAGGCCCATTCTGTAAACTAGACTGGTTTGATGATTCCTTCACTTTCCAGCCTTCTGATTTTTGCATCTACTTTTGCCCGTGAGGCAAATGGCACTGGGCAGGCCCTGCAGAATCGTGGAATTGTTTCCTGGTCACCTTGTAAGGTGGCTTTGGCTCATTTGATAACCCCAGACCTTCGTAGAAGACATCTGAGTTCTTAGTAGGACTTTCACTCAGGCAGACATGTTCTAATCGAAAAACTTTGAGTCAATCAAGGTGAATCTCTTTCAACCAATTTCATCCGATTAAGATTGGGCCTGAGCCATTTACTACAATCAGTGAACCAGCTGCTTCTCATAAAAGATTGGAACCAAAGTTGTACCCTGAATCTGCTAAGGTTACTTGGTATTCTCTCTGAAAATCTGCAGACATTCACCACCAACTGAAGGGAAACTTCCAAGAAGAAAAGTCTTCCATGAGGTTATGAAAACTCTGTGATCACCCTGATTGATGTATCCTTTGTTAATATGGTTTCTATGGCCTCAGGTTTACAGCAGACATGATGGTAGAACTCTCCGCACTCACTCTCAATACTCCTCTGATACGGAGAGCAACTTATAATGCCCCAGGTACAGAGTTAAGTGCAGAAATCCTGAAGTTATTTTCAGCAATTACACGCTTCTCCAGCAGGCATGCTGTTATAGTCTCCCTGAGCTGCAATGAATTAGAAATTACTAAAGTGATGTGTCATAGAGTCACGGAGTAATACAGCATGGAAACAGGCCCTTCAGCACAAACTCATCCATGCTAACCCACCATGGTTCCCACTCAGCTAGTTCCAATTGCCCAGATTTGGTCCATAGTCCTCTCAACCCATCCAATCCATATACCTCTCCAAATGTTTTTTAAATATTGCTATTGTACCTTCCTCAACCACTTTCTCTGGCAGCCCATTCCACATGCGCATCACTCTCTGCGTGAAGACTTTGCCCCTCAGGTCCTTCTTAAATCTTTCCCCTCTCACCTTAAACCTATGCCCTCTGGTTTTCAATTCCCCACCCCTGGGAAAAAGACTGTATGCATTCATCCTGCCTATATCCCTCATTCTCCTACTTTCCAAGGAATAAGCTCCTATCTTGGCCAACCTCTCCCTATAACTCAGGCCTATTAGTCCTGGCAACATCCTTGTAAATCTTCTTTGCACTCTTTCCAGTTTAACTATGTTTTTCCTATAACAGGATGAACAAAACTGTAAACGATACTCCAAGTACGGCCTCAACATTGGCCTGTACAACCATAACATCACGTCCCAACTCCTTTACTCAAACTTGTATTTTTATATTACAAGCCTCTTGTAGAAGTTATACCTTGGGAAGTGGGATAACTAAGCTTTAACAGTACTGAAAATATGTATATTACATGTATATTAAATTCATAATTATTTTTGAACATGCTCCTGGATCTGGAAAGTTAGCCTTATATTTATGAAATGTAAAATTTCATCTTTGCGATAAAAAGTACATATTTTTCAAATTACTTATACAAAAAAGTTCATGATATTTCAACTTCTAGCTTAATCTCCATGCATGTTCCAACCATTTCACTCTCTGTGAAATATAAGTAATAGTGAAAGATAATCAGTGTATTTTACTTCTTGATTTGCTGTCAGTGAGAATAGTTCTTTATGACTGACTTTTCATGCTAACAAGATAGCCTCCATTGGCTGCCATTATTCTGTGAAATTTACAGTAACCTCTGGCACTCACACTTGCAGTTAAATCTGGAAATTTGATGGCAAGGATACCCTGTTCCTCCATGGAGTGTCTTATTGCAATCTTTCCCAATGCACTGAAATCAGTGACTTGACTTGAAATTCAATTTCTTACATATTCTTGCTGGAAAATAGTTGAAAAGGTTAAGCCTTGCTGCATGCTTGGCAACATAAAGTGTCATAGTACAGCTCAGTAATATTTCAAACCTTGAGAAATTAATTTTAGAAATCTAAAGTGTAACATATTTCCCTATGAGAAAAATTCAATATTTTTTGAAAAGAAAAATAATTCCTTTTTTGAAAAGTTACTAATTATATTTCAGCTTCTATTGTAATTCTGTGTACCTCCCAATCTTTATTTTGCTCTCTATAAAGTGATTAAAACGTAATGATAATCAGTGCTTTTTTACTTGCTCAAATAAAAAAAACAGAATGTGCTGGAGAAACTCAGCAGGTCCAGCAGCGTTTGTGGAGAGAGAAAAAATGTCAATGTTTGGAGGCCAATATGGCTCAACTTTGGAATCTGATAGTCATTGGACTCGAAATGTTAACTCTGTTTCTGTCTGTGCAGATGCTGTTAGACCTGCTGAGCTCCTCCAGTACTTTATGTTTTTATTTCATTTTTCCAGCGTCTGCAGTATTTTTCTTTCTTTTACTTCCTAAATTGCAGTCAATGAGAATTGTTCAACTTGATCGGCTGCTAAGTCTGCTTCCCCTTGGTCTGGAGCAAAATTGAATTAACATCAAAATAGGGAAATTGATGTTAGACATCTCACCAATCTTTGTGTATAGTTTCAGACCAGCAGTGAATGCTATCCCTTTGATAATTACTGCAAAATCTGCGCCAACTGCGCTAAACTCTCGATTTTCACAGAATCCCTACAGTGCGGAAACAGGCCCTTTGGCCCAACAAGCCCCCACCGACCTTCTGAAGAGTAACCCGCCCAGACCCATTCCCCTACATTTACTGCAGACTAATACACCTAACCTACACATCCCTGCACAGTATGGGCAATTTAGTATGGCCAATTTACCTAACCTGCACATCTTTGGACTGTGGGAGGAAACCCACACAGCTACAGGGAGAATGTGCAAACTCTACACAGACAGTCGCCCAAGGCGGGAATCAAACCCGGGTTCCTGGCGCTGTGAGGCAACAGTGCTAACCTTGAAGCCACAATGCCGGCTCTAATTTTGATTTGAAAAAGGTAATCCTGGTTATAGATTTTACTATTCTGTTCAATCAATATAATTAACTTAAGCAGAGATCAGGAGCTATTGAAACAATTGGGCTACAACTTATCATTGTAAAATTTATCAAACAATATGCCAAATCTTGCAAAAGCAAATTCAGATGAACTCATCTCAAGCTGCAGATTTGATGGAGAGCATTACATTCTATTTAAATCAGAACAAGCTCAAACTGCCTTTGATCCCATGAGTTTTATAGTTGCACCTGCCCACAGATTCAGTTCATGTGCTAGACAGCAGTTAACTACCAGCGAGGTACATATGCTGAGCCTTTGCTTTGTGTCTGCAACGAGATGTCACAGCAGGTGATCTGGATCCAGCTGATTCAATTCTTTCATTCCGCACAGTCAGACTTGCTGTGTTGCTGAGGCAAGCAAATGCTGAAAGGGCATCTATAGTTAGTAAAATAGGAGTATCAAGATAAATTATCTGGCAATATTACGGACGTATAATATACTTGTGGACTATGTCCTTGAGATCCTTACTTTTTATTCTTTCCTGGAATGTGAGCCTGGTGGTAAGTGTAACATTTGTTACCCATCCTCAATTAGCCTTGAGACAGTATTGGTGAGCGGTCATCTTGAATTGCTGCGATCTATCTGATGCAGGTAGACTCAATGTGCTTTGTTCTGACTTTTGATGTATCTATTGATGCATTAATATTCAAACATTTTTATAAGTTTTTAAATCACATGAATCCTGAATATGTATTAATTATCACCAGGTCCATCCTGAGCTCAACAAAAAATATTTTAGTTATTTCTCTGTCCCATGACTGATCCTCTGAGCCACAACTCTCCAACCTGATTGAGATTTTATAAATATTTCTAACAGAAGAAATCCGAGCAGTAAATTTCAAGATTTAAGTTGAAGTATAACGGATCTCACTATCTACCAGAATAATTACACTGCCGTACTGCATATTATAGATCTTTCTGTCTGGGCGGGGGGGATTCTACACAGAGTATCATCAGACCTTAATGTTAGTAATTCTGCAGATTTCCACTGCACCCTCTGTCAGCTGATGAAGCAGTCCTCTGTGTTAGAGAGTACCAGAAAGAAGCACTCGGGGTAGCAAGGAAATAGAGTGGATGCTGGGTGGGGTCTTCAATGTTCACCACCAAGAGTGGCTCACTAGCACCACTGCTGACCCAGCTGGCTGAGTGCAGAAGGATGTTGAGGGAACCAACAAGAAGGAAAAACCTATGTGACATGATCCTACTGATCTACCTGAACACGTGCACCAATCCATGATGGTATTGATATACATGGCCACCGCATTGCCCTTGTGAGGATGAAGTGTCATCTTACAAAGAACAAAGAATAAAGAAAATTACGCCACAGGAACAGGCCCTTCTGCCCTCCAAGCCTGCGCCGATCCAGATCCAGTGTCTAAACCTGTCGCCTATTTTCCACGGATCTGTATCCCTCTGCTCTCTGCCCATTCATGTCTCTGTCTAGGTACATCTTAAATGATGCTATCGTGCCCGCCTCTACCACCTCCACTGACAACGTGTTCCAGATACCAACCACCCTCTGCGTAAAGAACTTTCCAAGCTTTTTTCCCTTCAACTTTTCCCCTCTCACCTTCAACTCATGACTTGAGTAATTGAGTCCCCCACTTTGGGAAAAAGCTCCTTGCTATCTACCCTGTCTATAACTCTCATGATTTTGTAGACCTCATTGAGGTCCCCCCTCAACCTTTGCCTTTTTAATGAAAATAATCCAAATCTACTCAACCTCTCTTCATATCTAGCACCCTCCATACCAGGCAACATCCTGGTGAATCTCCTCTGCACCCTCTCCAAAGCATCCACATCCTTCTGGTAATGTGGTGACCAGACCTGTACGCAGTATTCCAAATGTGGACAAGTCAAAATCCTATACAACTGTAACATGACCTAATCTACTCAACCTCTCTTCATATCTAGCACCCTCCATACCAGGCAACATCCTGGTGAATCTCCTCTGCACCCTCTCCAAAGCATCCACATCCTTCTGGTAATGTGGTGACCAGACCTGTACGCAGTATTCCAAATGTGGACAAGTCAAAATCCTATACAAATGTAACATGACCTGCCAACTCTTGTACTCAATACCCAGTCCGATGAAGGAAAGCATGCCATATGCCTTCTTGACTACTCTATCGACCTGAATTGCCACCTTTAGGGTATAATGGACCTAAATACCCAGATCGCTCTGTACATCAATTTTCCCCAGGGTTTTTCCAATCTTGACACCAATCATTGCATTATGCGGCACTATCAACATAAACTCAATCAATCAGATGCAAAGCAATTCTCACAACTCAATGGCCTCCATGTGGTGAAATGGACCATTAATCGCAACCAAATATTATTCTATTTCAATCTGTAATCTCATGGACTGGCGCATCCCTCAGTTTACCATTACCATCACCATCACGTTGGAGGGCCCACAGTGGTTTAGTGTGGATGCAGGTGAGCACCTCAGGAGCAGCACCAGACATATCTAAAATGAAGTGCTAGCTTGGTGAAATTACATCTCAGGACAGGCTTGCAAAACAGCAGAAGCAACATGCAATACAGCCAAGTGAATGCACATTTGACTGAGAAACAGCGCAACTTGTATTTTATCTAGCTGCTTTAATAGAATGAAATATCCCAAATTACTTCACAGGAGCATTACAAACCAAGGTGAGGCACCAAGTCATGTAAAGACCAGTAAGCAAAGGTTTGACTAACGGTGTAGCTTTTAAGAGTGAATAAAGAACGATTTGTTTTCTCTCACATAGTAACTCCACTCCTGGCTGCTCTTGTTGTATTCTTCTCTCTCAGCTGTCTAAAAGCTTCAGAACCTTTCCTCTCCAAAAACTATGACTCTATGATCCTGTCCTTTACACCTCACAGTTCCTATTGATTGTTTAAATCTGTTTTATACTTTGGAATTATTCACTCTCCATCTTAACTTTCTCCTAATGTTGTTCAAAACAAAAATTAAGAAAGCATGCAAAGCTGTGGGCCAACAGCTGAAAAAATAGGATTAGAGTAGATGGAGGTTCGATGACTGGTGCTGTGAAAACTCTACGACTTGCACTTTTGAAACACCATTGGCCAAGTTGAGTGCGTGAGCAAATGCATGTCAGATGAAGTATAATGTGGATAAATGTGAGGTTATCCACTTTAATAGGAAAATCAGGAAGGCAAATTATTATCTGAATGGTGGTAAATTGGGAAAGGAAGACCAGAGTGTCCTTGACAACCAGTTGCTGAAAGTAGGCATGCAGGTGCAGCAGGTGGTGAAGAAGCCAAGTGATGTTTCCACCTTCATAGTGAGAGGATTTGAGTACAGCAGCAGGAATATCTTGCTACAGCTGTACAGGGACTTGGTGGGACTATACTTGAAATATTGTGTGTAATTTTGGTCTCCTTGTCTGAGGAAGGCTGTACTGGCTACAGAGGGAATGCAAAGGTTTACTAGACTGACTTTTGGGGTGGCAGTTCTGATGTATGAAGACGGGCTGGATCAGTTTGGTCTATGTAAAAAACAAAAGAACTGCAGATGCTGTAAATCAGAAACAAAAACAGAAATTGCTGGAAAAGGTCAGCACGTCTGGCAGCATCTGTGAAGGGAACTCAGAGTTAATGTTTTGGGTCCAGTGACCCTTCCTCAGAAGTGTTAGAAGCTAGGAAAAGTGTTTGTGTGTCTGTGTGGGTGTTGGGGGCGTGTGTGTGTTGGGGGT
>NC_057714.1:12696679-12704252 GCF_004010195.1 Chiloscyllium plagiosum | reverse complement strand
TGTGTGCGCGTGTAGGGAGTGGGTGTGTGTGTGTATATGTGTGCGTGTGTGAGATGGAGGTGCTAAATGATAGGGTGGGGATAGAGCCCAAAAGGGAAAGAAGAACAATTGGACAGACAAAGCAATAGATAATGAGCTGGCTGGAAGGGTGAAAGGCTGTTAATGGAGTCTGTTAGTGGCTAACAATAGGTGGTGTGTAATGACAGACTATGCTTGATGTGTGGGGTTGGGGGCTGGGATGTGGGGGAGTTCAGGCCCTAAAATTATTGAACTCAGCAATAAAATTATTGTCTCCAGCACCACCTTATTTTGAATTTTTTGTAATTACCTCTCTGCCCCATTTAATCAGATTGTAGGTCATCCCTTCGGTTGTTATTCAGCTATTAACACTTTACTCACACCATCTAACATTCATGGTCACCTGCAGAAACGTATTATTTGACATTGCACTCACACCTTTTGTATGATCTTTTGATCTCTCTACCCTTGATCTCTCTGCCTATAAATTCTGTCTGCTTCACTCTCATTTCACCTGGAGGGGCCACGCTCTGAAAGCTTGTGATTTCAAATAAACCTGTTGGACTATAACCTGGTGTCATGTGATTTCTGACTTTGTCCACCCCAGTCCAACACCGGCACTTCCACATGGTGCTACATCGATCAGAATAAGGTTCCGTGCTGAAGTTCCATGTAGAAGCATTCAATGGCCCTCCTTGTCAGACTGCTTCATATCCCAAATGTGTGAAGGACTATGTTAAACCTTCATTTCCGTATACTGTGAAAGCTGACTGTCACATGATTAAGGGCCTGTTCTGTTTGTTATGTACCCCATACAGATTCTTTGGAAGTGACTGATAGATTCTACAACAGCAGGGGTTACCATCACTGCTGCTGTGGGGAATTGGAGGCACAGAGAAATGGAAGAGTAACAGATGTGGCAACAAGCCCAGAACCAGCAGCAACCATCAGTGGATGCCACACAGCCTCTACTTGAAGGGGTTTTAGTCACTGTGATCCAAATAAGTACCCGTGATATATGAAAGACAAGGGAAGAAATTCTGCACAGTCAATACGAGGACCTAGGAACCAAATTAAGAAACGAATCACATCATTACCTCAGGTATGTGCAAATTGGAATACTGCAAATTAGATTAGAAAGATGAATATGTGCTTCAAAGACTGGCACAGGAGAGGCAACTTCTAGTTCGTGGAGCACTGGGCATTAGTACTGGGGGAAGGAGGGCTCTCTTCACCCAGTCATGTTGGAGCCAGTGCGGTCATGAGCCAATTAATTAAGGAAGCAGAGAGGGTTCTAAACCAAATAGTAAAGGCAGGGAATCAAATTTGGGAAAATGCAGTAAATCAAAAAAAAGGGAAGTCAAAGAAAAGATATTAATACAAGAAATGATAAACAAACCATGAAAGCAAGGAATAGAGAGTGCAAACGTTCAAGTTTATCAACAGATAGACTAGAAGATCCAAAATAGGATGAAATTAAAGAGTCTGCATGTAGCATTTGAAACCAAACAGATGAACTGAGAGTGCAAACAGAAATAATTAAGTACAATCTAATAGTAAATGCAGGATATTAGGAAAATTGGCAAATGAGAACAAGGTGAAGGATGGCTCTGTTAATTAATGATGGTATGAGCGCAAAAGAAAGGGGTAACCCAAATTCACGATACCAGGATGCCTGGGTAAGTAATGAGAAATTATAAGGGCAAGAAGTCAGTGTGGGAGTCGTGTACAAGCCCCATACAGGAACCACATAAGAGAATGTAACACAAAGGAAGAAATAATGGGAGCTTTTCAGAAAGACTCATTGATAATCATGTGCAATTGTAACCTCCATATAGATTGGAAACATTAGATGGCCAAAGGTAGCCTAGATGAACATTTCATAGAGTGATTTCAGGTCAGTTTCTTAAAACAGCTTGTTCTGGAGCCAATAAGAGAACAGGCTATACCAAACCTGATACTGTGCAATGAGATAAGATTAAATAATTCATAGTGATCGCATAGCCGCTAGATAACAGTGACCATAATATGATTGAATTTTATACTCACTAAGATAAGGCGGGTGGGGGGGTGGCAGAGTTAATAGGTCAATAGCGAAGTAGTGGCAGATATTTAAAAGGATACCTCAGAATATACAGAATAGGTACATTCCAAAAAGTAAGCAAAATTCCGAGGGGGTAGATCCACCTTCCATGGCTAACTAGAAAAGCTGAAGATATTTTCAAACTTAAAGAAAAGTGATGTAATTATGCAAACACAGGTGGCACATCAAAAGATTGGACAGAATGTTAAAACAGCAAAGAATGACTAAAACTTTAATCAAGAGAAAAAAAAGTAGAGATTGAGGGAAAGCAAGCCAGAAATATAAGAACAGATAGTAAGAGTTCTATAAATATTTTAAAAAGAATGAGTTAACAAAGTGAGAACTAGCTGGATAAAATGTGAGTCTGGGGAACTGATAATGTAAAATAGAAGATGGTAGATAAATTAAACAGGCATTTTGCATTAGATTTTGCGATACAAGATAGAAATAATATCCCAGAGGCAGATATAAGTCAGGAATTGGAAGAGAGAGAGGAACTCAAGAGTATTGTAATCACCAGAGAGGTTGTACTGAATAAACCGTTGGACCTGCAAGCTGACAAGCGCTTGGGTCCCGATGAACATTCTAAAGTTTTAGAACAAGTAGCAAGAGAGCTTGTTGGTGCATTGGTTTTCAGTTTCTAAAACTTCCTAGATTTGGGGAGGGCTCATTTGATTGAACGATAGCAAAAGTAATTGCTTCATTCAAAAAAGGGAGGGACATTAAAACTATAGGCCAGTTAATAACTGTCATAGGGTATATATTAGACACTATTACTAAAGAGGTTACAGTAGGGCACTTGCGGACGTTCAAGGTAATCAGGCAGAATCAACATTGTTATGTGAAAGGAAAGTCATGTTTAATCAATCAATTGTGGTTATTTGAGGAAGTAATATGTGCTGCATATGAAGGGGAACCAGTGAGTATATTGTGTATAGGTTTTCAGAAGACATTTGTTAAAGCGCCACTTCAAAGGTTATTGTAGAAAACAAAAGCTAATGGAATATAGGGTAGCACATTGGCGTAGATAAAAGACAATGGGCAACAAAAAGTGGAGAATTGGCATAGGTGGATCTTTTTCAGGTTGGCAGGATATAATTGTTAGAATGTAATGCGTAGTATGCTACAAGAATCAGTGCTGGGAGCTTAACTGTTTACAATTTTTATAAATGACTTGGATGAAGGGACAGAAAGGATAATTGCCAGATTTGCTGAACACTCAGAAATAGGTAGGAAAGTAAGTTGCAAAGACAACAAGATAAACGGGTAAATGAATGGTGAAAGATCTTGCAAATGGAGTACTTGTGTATGGCGTATATAAGAGAAAATGTAAAATTGACCATTTTGGCAGTAAGAAAGAAATGAAGCATATTAGCAAAGTGCAAGGAGATTGCAGTGCTCTGAGAAGCAGAGAGATCTGGGTGTCATACTGCATCAACCACAGAATGTTAGTATGCAGGTACAGAAGTAAATAGAAAATTTAAGAGAATATGAAGTGAATTGAAGACAAAAGTTGAAAGATTATTACTCAGTTACACAGTACAGCGGTGAGACCACGTTTAGACTACAGTGTAGTATTGGTCACTTGATTCAAGGAAGGATAAAATGCAATGGAAGCAATTCAGAGGTTTACCAGACCAAAACTTGGAAATGGGCTGGTTTTCATATGAAGAAATGTTGGACACAGTATATTTAAATGAGCTGGACTGTAGAAGTGTAAGAGGAGATTTACATCTGGATGGGTATATGAATAGGAAGGGTTATGGGCTGGGTGCTGGCAGGTGGGACTAGATTGGGTTGGGATATCTGGTCGGCATGGATGGGTTGGACCAAAGTGTCTGTTTCCATGCTGTACATCTCTATGAGTCTATATGAGATCCTGGGAATTGTGACAGTGTAAATGTGAAGACAATGTTTCTTCTTATGGTAGAATCTTGAACTGGGGGTTGCTGTTTACAAGGGATCATCCATTTAAAACAGGGATGAGGGAAAAAAACACATCATTTGTCACAGAAAGTGGCAAGTCTTTGGACCTTTCTTCCTAAAAAAACAATGGAAACATAGTTTTCGAATGTATTTTACAGCCAAGGTGGAGAGATTCTTGGTAAGTAAAAAGGAAAAGTAATCAGATAGGCAGGAATGTAAATTTGATTTTAGATTAGATTCCCTACAGTATGGAAACAGGCCCTTCATCCCAACAGGTCCACACCGACCCTCTGAAGAATAACCCACCCAGACCCATTTCCCTCTGACTAATGCACTTAACAATATGGGCAATTTTATATTTAGGTCAGCTATGATCTTACTAAATCTAGGAGCTGAATGGCCTGCTTCTACACTTGTTCTTAAGTCTACATGTTTGTGGATTCCAGCTAAGATCAGAAATCAGTAATCCTTTGAATCTCTCCAAGGATGGCAAGCACATTAACACTTATCATCAAGACTCATGAACGAAGAATGGCTTCTTAAATGAGTTGCCAAAAGGATTCCAATGGCTGTGAATGATAAAGCAGCATAAGACATTTCCTTAAGTAGATAACAAAAAATGACAGCAAAAAGAATACAGATAACATGAAATTAATACTGAGATTAAAATAAATCCAAATCAAAAGGTATATAGTAAATAAGACAAAGTAAATTCTTATGCCTTTTTCTAGAATACTATATTGGATAGTTTCTAATGGTTGACAGCACTTGTCAAGCACAGAAGTAAAACTCACATCCCCTTTCAGGTGGACTCCTCACCCTCCTTTAAAGCATATAGATAGCATAACTATCTGAAATAACTGTACAGAGTCCAAGTTACCTTTTATTTACATGTGTTCCTTGATTGTCCCAGGTTAAAAGACCCTACTCAAGGATTTCACAGTCAATAAGATCCACCCAGCTCCAATCACTACACCCCCAAAAGGGCATTGCTTGTCACTAGCCACCCTGGTGTTTCCATTCTTCTGGTGATGGAAATTGAATAAAGATTTCTACACTTGTTGTCTTTCATGGTGTCTCACACCTGCACACACACACAACATGGATGCAAGGAAAATATAAGCACTACCGCAGTTGGGCTGTAGTGTGGGGGTAAAGAAAGAGATATCTTTTAAAAATCACTACACCCCCCCCCCCCCCTCCAAAAACCACCTCTCTACACCCAAGGCTCCTAGCCTCATTCCTGATGAAGGGCTCTGGCCCAAAACATCGATTTTCCTGCTCCTCAGATGCTGCCTGACCTGCTGTGCTTTTCCAGCAACACACTCTCAACTCTGACCTCCAGCGTCTGCAGTCCTCACTGCTCGCAGCTTTTCAATTGTCATTCCTGAGTTTGCCTAATGAACTCCAAGCACATCCAACCACTTTAATGGACATCCACAATGACCAGGAACATTGAGCCCATAAAAAAGACGGTGTAGTTACTATGTAAATGAGTCCAGGGTTTATCTGGCCATTCCCATGAATGTGGGGGCATCACCAGCAGCATGGTTTGTCCTTGTTGGGCCCAGTCTTCGACAGCAGGATCAAACAAGTCCAGCTTCCCAAATAAAGGCATAATGCTAGCAATGCTTGCCCCAACTCAAAGAGGACTGTTGTGAGCAAATGTTCTTCAGGCACATACTGTTTTCTACCATCCCTACTGAAATAACTGCACAGAGGGCTGGTAGCCTCTCACCAAGGTACCCTTTATTTACATATGCACAGTACACTAGCTGTGACCAACCAGCCCAGAGTCAGTCCCTGAAGTGAGGAGATGCTGAATCCCCTGTTTATATTTTTTTGTAATTTTATGAAATGGTACAAAATACCAACAGTTAGCAACAAACAATAAGCAGCAGTTTACAAGACCACTATTTACAGGGGAAGGGTCAGCAAGGCCAAACCCCAAACCCCACCATGCAATCTGTTTCTGGATTAGTGGTGCTGGAAAAGCACAGCAGTTCAGACAGCATCCGAGGAGCAGTAATATCGACGTTTTGGGCAAAAGCCCTTCATCAGGAATACAGCTTTTGTATGCAATCTGTTAACAGGGCAATGAGAACAAACCACAAATCCCACCTTCAATCATCAAAAAGGAAACAGTAAACCAAACTCATACAAGACAGTTCAGTCAAACAAACATCAAAACAATGCACAGAACACATATATCCCAGCAATCCAGCAAACCACCTGCCCCCCTGCTGGTTATATTTTTTTTGCTATGCTAATCTGGCAAGGCGACATTTGGTATGCTTTCCTTTAAAAACTCCCCCTTTTTTTTCTTCTTTTTTTAAAAATTTACCCCCCACACTACCGGCTAAGTGCGGTAGTGCTTATTTTTTTCCCCAGCACCCATGGTGTGTGTGTGTGCAGGTGCGAGACACAGTGAAAGACACAAAGTGCACGAATCTTTATCCAAATTCCACCACCAGGAAGATAGGAAAACACCCGGGTGGCCAGTGACAAACACTGCCCTTTACATCAAAGGGCAGTGCTGTGTGATAAAACTCCCCTTTTTTTTGTGTGTATACGTGTGAGACACAGTGAAAGACACAAAGTGCACGAATCTTTATTCAAATTCCACCACCAGGAAGATAGGAAAACACCCGGGTGGCCAGTGACCAACACTGCCCTTCACATCAAAGGGCAATGCCCTGCTGTTTATATATTTTTTAAATTTCTTTTTTTTTTCTTTTTTTTCTCTTTTTTTAATCTTTTTTTTCCCCCCACACTACCACCTAAGTGCGGTAGTGCTTATTTTTTTCCCCAGCACCCATGGTGTGTGTGTGCAGGTGTGAGACACAGTGAAAGACACAAAGTGCACAAATCTTAATCAAATTCCACCACCAGGAAGATAGGAAAACACCCGGGTGGCCAGTGACAAACACTGCCCTTCACATCAAAGGGCAATGCCCTGCTGTTTATATATTTTTTTTTTGGACCTGTTGATGGCTAGTTTGCTCTCCTGGTTATATTTTTTTTCTTTTTTCCCGCACTACCACCTAAGTGCGGTAGTGCTTATTTTATCCCCAGAACCCATGGTGTGTGTGTGCAGGTGTGAGACACAGTGAAAGGCAAAGTGCATGAATCTTTATTCAATTTCCACCATCAGGAAGATAGGAAAACACCCGGGTGGCCAGTGACAAACACTACCCTTCACATCAAAGGGCAATGCCCTGCTGTTTATATTAGGTCAGCCAAGGCTCCCTGATTGGCCCAGGTTAACAACCCCGACCAAAGATCTCATTGTCAATAAGATCCACCTGGTTCCAATCACTGCACTATCATTGGAAAAACCCCTTACTCTGTACCATGGCTTCCACAGCATCAAAATCCTGTCTGGGAAAAAGTGAGGACTGCAGCTGCTGGAGATCAGAATCGAGAGTGTGGTGCTGGAAAAGCACAGCAGGTCAGGCAGCATTCGAGAAGCAGGAACATCGACGTTTCAGGTATAAGCCCTTTACCAGGAATGGGGCTTGTGGGTCAGGGCTGAGAGATAAATGG